>NC_039262.1:11616936-11662996 GCF_003368295.1 Carassius auratus
CTTTCCCAGTCAGTTTACTGTTTAAGGTTTACACAAGGACAAAGCAACGGTTTAGCTTCTGCTGTGTTGAGCTGAACACGTAAGCAGTAAAAGGTAATCTCACTATGCCTAGTATTCATCTGCCAACTGACTTTCAGATAACCAGTTAGCAAAAAAGCAAAATGCCTGGGTAAAGAAGATGAAGCCAAAGAGATGGTGGTTCTTAAATTTTTTTTTAGTCACAGTTGTCAAAAGTACTGTTTTATTAGTGCTTTATATACTTTATGATAATGCTAATTCCGACTGTCTTTTTTGAAAAGTTTTGTAAAGGTGAAGTGTTTAATTTATTTCACTTTCACTACTGCTAACAGAAATAATTATTGCTTTTAAACAGGTTTCGTGAACACATCTCCTCATCAAGCTATTGTTTGAAGAAAAAGATCCCACTTCCTTGTTGCTGTGTCAGGATGCTCAAACACAAGCATTTCTTCCCCCCAGCTAACAGGTAACATTCCCAGTCTGTTATCAATTTAATAATGTTCTCAAACATTAGCACAAAAATATTATTTACAGATTGTTCATGCATCATTATTTCTAACCAATTTAGCTTGATGTTCATTTAACTTTTTTTTTAAATGTTACTCTGCTTTCAGAATGTTAAGAGAGCATTCAATTGTTAAGTTCCAATGATTTTTTCAAAATGATAAAGTGGAATATTCTAAATGATCACTCTCTCAGGTGCAACAAATACAATGAACTAAAATGGTGGTAACTATCCTCTTAATTACACTTTATGTAAGCAAGTGCTTTCAGTCTGTTTCTAGGCAGACTCAAGGGTTGTCGGGGTGGGGTGGGGTGACAGTACCTCCTTGTGGTCCTCGTCCAGGCGTTTGATCTTGGTGTAGTCCACAGGCAGGTCCCAGCAGTCTGCAGTGCTCATCTGGTAGCAGTGGCTGTTGAGCAGGGCCTGCCGCTGGGGCGACATGGGCTGCAGGGGGTCAGCACTGTGCCTCCACTGCCCTCCCCCATCCCTCCAACCCGGCTCAGATCCAGGGTTCCGTTCTCATCCCCATCTCTGTCATCAGGGCTCTGCCACGAAAGAGAGAAGAGAGAGGAATAAAGAGAATAATTGAGAAGTACGGAAGGGGAAGGATGACAGATGAGGATGGGTACATGGTTTCATATACACAGTTAAAAAGATTTTTAAGCAAGTAAAAAAACCTAATTTTTTAGAAAAAAGATTTTAATACATTATATTGTATTATATTATATTAATTATTATATTCATTTATTACTAAAATTATTAAATTACTATTTTAATTATTATTTTGTATAAATTCTGGAGAAATTTCTATTTTTATTTTTTGGTAACATATTATTCCACTATGAAATGAATATTAATAATTCTTATATTTTTTTGGAATATTGCAATGCATATTATAAATTATTTATCCACGTACATCATTCAATTTCAAATATGTAATGATAGGGATAAAATACAATTGCAATTTCTGTTTCATGCCTACTTTAAACAACTTACAAAAACATAAGCAAGGGATCTCGAAGGAGTACACACATGCGGGGCATTAATTGTGTGTTCAAATGCCTAGACTGGAACAGTAGTTTTGTGGATCAGTCCCATTAGCCTTCTTCCCTCTTCCCTGCATTAGGCATGAATAAATAATATAGTTGCATTGTTTGACCATTTGCCATCTTACACTGTTGTTGCTGATTTTATTGTCACGTGTGGTAATTAATGTCTGGTGATGTCAAGCTGTATTTGTGCCTCTACTTCATTAGTTAGTTAGTTAGTTGTTTGCTTACCCTTGTCACATTTCACGTACTGTATAAAGGTCTTAAGGTCATGTGGCACATTATGAGACAACAAGGACTTTGTTCTGTGGTGTTCACTACCTATGTTTTTTTTATTTATTTGAGTAAATTAAAGAATGAATGAAAGGTTGCATTAAATTTACCAGAAGAGGAAAAGATAATAGAATGATTTTTATTTCAAATAAATGGTGTTCTTTTTAACTTTATATTTATCAAAGAATCTTGAAAAAGCATTTATTGGTTTTGACAACAACATTAAGCAGCATTGATGATAACAATAAATATTTCTTGAGCACCATAATATAATTTTTTTCTAAACGATCACATGAAACACACTGCAGAAAATTCAGCTTTGCTATCATAAGAATGAAGCTCGTTTTAAAATATACTGAACTAGAGAAGTTTATTTTAAATGTTTTATTAATGGTATATTGCTATTAACTATTAACTAAAAAATGTAACCCAACTTTTTAATTACAGTGTACTTTTTATATAAAAAACATGAAATGCAGTGCATAATACTAAACAATTTATTTGCATACAGCTATTTCTAGACTTAGAATAATGGCAAACTTTGTCAACATTTTACAATCAATTGAAATAATTATAATTTGATAGATAAATTTCTAAAACTCTACAACCACCTCAGTTTTTACAGTGTGGGAAAGGATGGGAGGAGAAAAGATCTGAAAGAAGAGTGTGTGAGCTTCTTCTACGGCTGCCCTACATCTCCATGCACAGCTGCTTTATTAGTGAATATATAGAGCCCTGCAGCTCCTCACTACCTCTGCCCCCCCCCCTCTCATTCTCATCCCCACTCCCTCTAGCCTGCTGCCTCACTGTCCTTAAAGAGAGGTCATTGTCTTTCCTATGTACCCAGAGGGATGCTGGGAGAGCTGGCTTGGCCTGGACCACAGCTGAAATCAACATTAATTCTACTCGTCTCAGTGAGAAAGGGTAGGGGCACCACTACCCCAGCGTTCCTGCAGCTGCCAGCTTCCTCCAGCCCTGTGCTCTCATTATCACCATACAGATTATGTCCGAAGTCGATGTGTCACTAAAGTGACCGTGGCTCGTTCAGACCATTAGGCTCATATGATGACCCTGAGTCTCTGCAGAGAGCTCTCAGAGGTGCTGCTGTCATTCACTGTTTGAAACCGCTCCCTGTGCAAATGAGCTCGAAAACCCAGAGGAGAGGAGCAGGGGTTTGCCCCGGATGACTCTAAACTTGCATGCCCTCATTTCGGTGCACTACCTTTACATTCTGGAAGGCAGTGCAGAGAAACTAAGAAATACCCAGTGAGAGAAAGCAAAATGCAAAATTAGCAGTGCAAGCGGGTGAGGATCTGGCAGGAAAAAGTTGTGGACCCTCACCTGTGCCAGGAGTTCTGGGCCTTTCCCGGTGAGGCTCTGGGGCATCTCTCTGCAGCGCGTGGACAGGTTGAGGATGGCGGTGGCGGCCATGTGGGCGGCTTCCATGTCGTGCGTGTAGTCGAAGCTGCTCTTGCTGCAGGTGCTGCTGGCGCTGCTTCCTCCTCCCCCTCCTCCTCCACCCCCTCCTCCTCCTCCTCCACAGCTGAGACTGCTGCTGCTGCTGGGAGCGTAGCTGCTCGTGGTGCTGCTGGCCGGGCTCGAGGTCTTACAATAGCGCTTGGCTGCACACATACACATACCCTGGGTCAGACAGCCACTATATCCTTGGATGGATGGATGGATTTGGGAATAGAAAGTCAGACAGATAGAAAATACATACATAAATAGACAATATGATAGAACAGATAGATGATAGAATAGATAGATGATAGATAGATGATATGATAGACAGACTGGGAGATAGATAGATAGATAGATAGATAGATAGATAGATAGATAGATAGATAGATAGATAGATAGATACACACATACACACAGATGATCTGATGTTTCAAGATGAATGCTTTGAGAAATTGAATGTGTGAGAGAGAGAGAGTGGAGGAGAGGGGGAGAAATGGTTTTACAGTGTATCTAGGTTTCATGTAGAGGGCTACACATTGTTAACATGAAATCTAAGACCTGTATGGGAAGCATTTGTACAGCATTTATTTTTCAATATAAATCCACATTCATAGAGAAACCCTGGTCTGCATTCAGACACAAGAACTGAGAAACAAAAAAGCCTAGTATTGACTAAGGAGCTGTTATCATCCTTCAATACTGGAAGGTGACAAATCAGCTGCTAAAATGCAGTTATAACCACTTATTCAAGATTTATACTACTCTCCCATTTGATCTGATTTTTCATCTACTTTAGCATTGAGACAAATAGCAAAACTGTCATTACAATTAAACTGGGTGTAACTAATTGATGTTGCCAACTGAGTCTAAATGAAGTGCGGTTAATTCCTAACATTAATTAAATGTTATTCTCATTAATTTTTTTTTTAGCTCAAGCTTAATTTTCTTCATTCGTCTCATTTATCAAAAACAGAATATTTTTGATAAAGCATACAGGCAAGTTACATCACTTGCAAGAATGCTCTTTAATTTCTGAGATGTGGTATGTGTTCTGATTTCAATAACATTGTCTATATTATCACTGCAGGGCATGCTGTAATGCTCCTTATGGGCAATCAAGACTTTCCTGATGTAATAACCATGAGTTATAATGAAAATGAGTTATTTTAAGCACAGCTAATGAAACCGTACCAAAATATCCGCCGAATTCTGTTGACAGGAAATCTCTACGATTTCTGGCTTGGGCGTGAAATCAACTGCTACCATTTTGAACAAAATCGTTCCAGTTAATTTGATTCCTTCACAAATGTAAGTGTGCTCATTTATCAAGACCAGGGCTGCAGTTGCGAGCTACATCGCTGTACATTACCAAACAAAAAACATCCAGAAATGAAGCTTGAACCAAAAAACGGAGAAACATAATGTTTGAGCAAACTGACAAAAATCCAGGCGATAGGTTTTTAAATCTGGCTTATTTCAAACATCTGTCTGTATCTCTCACTACATAACTGCCTTTTCTTTTCTTTTTTTTTGCTATTTTTTATTTGATACGCGAGCTTGCGATGTCTTGCATTATATACATGCATACAAAGAGAATATCTTATAGGATTTTTTTTTATTATAGATGTATATATCTATACATTCTTCACACATATGTATTATGGTGGTCAAAAATATCCACCCAGCTGTAATTAAATTAAAGGAGCTGCATGCAAATTAAAAAAATCCCTTCATTAGGTTTGTGTACCTAGGTTATTAATCATTTCAGAAGTCAATAAGTAGAGGATTTCCAATAAAGGAGCACTGAACTCGACGGCTGCCTGTGAAAAATCCAAAGCTTTTATTAAGAGAAGGCCTTCATTTCAAAATAGAAAAAAAATATATAAATATATATTTTTAATGGAAAATACCGCAAGGACGTCTGGCAGTACAAAACTAATTCTTATCTTATTTCCATCTGATCCCCTAGAGAAAGACCAGTTTATCAATTCTGACTCCTTCTACCTCACCAGCTTCAATGAAAGAGGAAAAGAATAACAAAGCCAAGCTTGCCATCATATCCTTTGGGTGAGGTGTCTCGCCCGTGGTGCTTCGGGGTGAGGGACCTCTTGCCATAGGCATGAGGCTGGTTGTCATAACTGCTGCTGTAGTCGAAGCTGGCTTTGGAGTACTTCTCTAGCTCCTTGGCCAGGTTGGATCGTGGAGTACTGGTTGGGACATTATTTTTGTACCCATACTGTGGGATCTCCAGCTGTTTTACGAAGCACATGGGTCTGGAAGAATTGACATAGGGTGGAAATCAATATACCATAATCAAAGTCAAGATGAATCACAGTTCTCAGTCCATTTTATGTCTGTCATGGAGATGTAGATTTATTTTAAGTATTTAAATTAAGTATATATTTTAAAATTACTCAAATATATATACACACATTATAATATAATACAAAAATACAAAATAATATGAGACGTATATATATATTGATTTTGTTTATATAAAATATGTGTGTGGACTGTATATTTATTATGTATATATAAAGATACATACACATTCAGTATATATTGAAATATATATTTAAATGTATATATTATATTTATATTATATATAAATATATTAAATAAATAAACATAACATATTTTTCTTAAATATATGCATGCACGTGTGTGTATTTATATTTATATTTGGCACGAAGGGTCACAAAGTACCTCAGGACACGGTCTGACGCCTGGTTAGATTTGGAGTTGTCGCAGGGGTGATGTTTCTCCTGAACCTTTGCCATCTTCTCAGCGGCGGCTATGGGACATCCCGAGAGACTGCAACAGCAGCAGAGCAATTTATGTAATGTTAACATCACATTACAAGCACCATGTAAGGGCACACACACATACACACTCCCAAACGCACACACATGCCCTAGCAGATAGCAGAAGTTGAAGACCAAAGTGAGATATGAGGGAATGTATAATACCAGCATATGGAGACAAGTCTGTCAGAGAGAATAGTCTGTTTTTAATACATTCTCTCAATACAGACTTCCAGCGTGTTTGCAAAATCCTGGTACGCGCGTGTGCGGTACATGGGGATATTTATGTATGAATTATGCATTTCATGTGGCCTAGTTCTATAGTACGAAGGCAAAGCTTTGCAGATATCTGCTGGGCATTTCTGGCTGGCTGGTTTCAGAAAGCTCCTCACAGCGAGATACCGCAGTCATTTCAGAGAGACACACTACAGCAAACTGAGCTTCAGAACATCCAGCTACGCTCCCTTGCTCTCCTTTTTTTCTCCTTTCTCTCTTGCTCTCTTTCTCCCTCGTTGTTTCTTCCTCTCATTACTCTATCTTCCACTCCGTTTGTTTATCCCTCTTTTCTGTATCATCTCTCTCTCTCTCTCTCTCTCTCTCTATGTAATCCTTTGTATAGCTGGGAACTGTCTTCTTATCATCTGCAATTTTCATGTTGTTTTCTGGTTATACAGAAACTATTCAGTCATTTAAAAAAAGAAACCAACAAAAGACAAATATACAAACATACCCCCCCCCCACCCCCACGCTCTGCAATTTCAGAAACACATAAAGCATATAAGTACAAGTGCATTTAAAAGAAAGAAATTAGAAGAGTGAGTGAGTGGAGACTGACAGACAGAAGGACGTCACATGGTTGCCATGACAACCATGTGACGAGGAATGTGTAGACAATCCATATATACTGTACAGGGTTGTTATATTCCCCTATTATACATTTTGTTTTCTTCAGCTCAACCCTTCTAATAGTGTGTGTGTGTGTGTGTGCTCCCATAGGAGCTGTTCCATATAACATGGCCTGCAGCAACTTCGGGTGGAGACTGCATCTGTCTGAATGTACACCATATGCACATGGAGGCACATCTTAACTGCTTAACTAAGTTTTTTTTTTTTTTGTTAGATATATCAGTATTGATTAGATATAATTAAATAAATATTACATTGGATTAATCATTAAAATAAGACATATGTTTTTAATTTTTAACGATTTTTTAGGTTTCAATAGTAATACCAATTTCTATTATTATTATATTATTAAATTTACTGTAGAACATAAAATGTTTTATTATTTTAAAAAATTATACTTTAAACACTTTTTCACATTCTGTTCTGCTCATCACGTCTGCATTTATTTGATCCAAAAAACACCAAAGCTGTAATTTTGTGAAATAATTTTCATATTTGAAATAAGTACTTTCTTTTTGTATATATTTGACAATGTAATTTATTAAGCTATATTTGCAGCATCATTACTCCATTCTTCAGTGTCAAATGATCATTCAGAAATCATTCTAATATGCTGATTTGCTGTTCAAGAAGCCTTTATATCTTATATAATAATAATAATAATAATAATAATAATAATAATAATAATAATAATAATAATAATAATAATAATAAATGTTTTTTGAGCAGCAAACAGAATATTAGAATGATTTCTGAAGGATCATGTGACTGGAGTAATAAAGCTAAAATTTCAGCTTTGAAATCAAAGGAATAAATTACATTTTAAAATATATTCAAATAAAAAACTGTTATTTTAAATAGTAAAATTATCTCAAAATCTTTGCTGTACTTTGGATCAAATAAATGCAGGCTTGTTGAGCAGAAGAGCATAAAAAATACAATTGTATCAAAAACTTTTGATTGGTAGTGTATATACACACACACATATACAGTATGTACATATACTGTGTATTATATAAAGTATCATTATAAAATATTTATTTTATATTTGTATTTCTATTATTTTATATATTTTCTTATTTATCCCTTTTTTTTTTTAGGCTCTTTTAAAAGGTTTCAAAAGTTCACCAAGTGCCTTGTTCCATGTGGGAATAGAATCCTGAATCTCCAGTCTGCATGTCAAAAGTGCCAATGCGCAAATAATATATTTGAGCCTGGAGCTATGTATTTCTACGATCCAGCCGAACTCAGCAAAACACAAACAAATCAGTAACTCTTCTCTTTCCTGAAAGCAAGGCTCCATCTACAACTACGCATTCTTCTTATTCCCTATATAAATTGTGTAAAAAGACTGGAACATCAGTCCCCACAGTGGCGCCAGTTTCTTCTCCCCACATCCCTTCCAGCTACTCACCTGCGGTGGGAGTTCCTGTTGCTATTTACATGGCCGCGTCCTGAGCAGCCAGGCGTGGGGCACTTTAGAACATTCTCATACATTGCAAGAACTTGGACAAACAGAGAGGAGAGGGCGAGAGAAGGTTAGGAGGATCCAGAGTGAGTATGAAAGCCTTGTGTTCCATTAAGCTGAATGGGCTCAGTCACAACAACATGCACATGCTCCTAAGAAACGTTCCAGCTGAAATCAGTTAATCATAAAGTTAATCACGGCCACACCATATGGTGAAAGAAGAATCTAGGCATGCAATGTGTTAATGGCATGCACGTTGTGTGAAAGCATTGGCGTATGATGAAAAAGAAAGCACTCTTCAATAAAAACGGATTTTATTTTGGTGAATTAAAGGAGTCTAGCCATTAGGTTGTCTATGACACATCCTGCAGTGCTACGTCTCTGGGCCTGCAGTAAACTGACTCATCAGAACCTGCTTGTGACATGATCCTCGTCCAATTAGAGGTGTGACTGGAGGGAGTGTTGAAAAAGCTGCTTTGCGTCTGAGAGATCAGTGCAGCCATATTGAAAACAGGCTAAAATTACTCATAAGCACCAATCAGCACATCCAGACAAGCAGAGGTTGGTCGTACGAGAAAGTGCGCCACCACTTTGGTTGGAGGAGGAAATAAGCTCAAATGCATTACAGAAAAGAGAGGTAAAACAGCACAGACGGCACGTAGAAAACATGCATGGGAAGCAATGTGCAAATGGCGTTCATATTCGGCTTACTTTCTGGTGGCACGCGGTCTTTGTGAGGGCAGCCAGACAAGCTTCGGTGGTGAGGATAGAGTCCAGTGACGTGGCCTGTGCCATCGCAACCTGGGGTTGGACACTTGCTTTCTTTTTTCTCTCCCCTTGAGTCTGTAAACAAAGACAGTTGTTGGCATATCCTGTTACAGGCACAGTAAGCAAATCCCATTAACCTGCTGGATTCTTTGTGATAACATTTATGCTCCGGTTACGGCTATTTTCAAACGCTCTGTTTGCTTTGAAATTGGACACTCGATAAAGAATATAGCTTGAATGAGACTTCCGGATGGGATTGTATTGGATTGTAATTCAGAAAAATTTCATACAGCGGAATTTCATCAGTCGGCCAATAAAAAACATTTACATAAATAATTGTCTATTTATTCCCTGATCTGTAGAACATGTTTTTTTTTTATACATATTCTCATTAAAATGTAACGCCATAAGGAATAATTGACGACGGGCTGTTGAATTATTAGAAAATATAGTGGGCATTATTTCCTAACAATTCAATGGACTGGAGTCAATTATTCAGATTATATTATAGTTACCACATTATATTATAGTGAAAGCCTATCAGGAAAATGTTATAGTTCATTAATTTTGTGATTGAGTTTTCTGTAATAGTAACAATTGTAGATATAATGGCAGCTAATCAATAATATAATATAATATAATATAATATAATATAATATAATATAATATAATAAAAACAGCACTTCCACCGTATGTACATATCTGTGGGTGATTATTGTAACAATCTCCACCATCCGAAACCATTTCATAAAGATGAAATATACAACTGTAAGCGCTTTTCACCTTACAGTATGAAAAGTAGGAATTGCATAAAATTAGACAATCATTGTGAGGAAATAGGAATTTTGGGAGCCTTTACATTATACATATAAGTGCATCTCGTGCTATTTTATTCTACAAAGACATTTTACTCCAGGTTAACGTGTGCATGTGTGCTATTGATATTAAATACAAGCAACCAATTCAGATTCCTGCTGTTAAACAGGTTAACGTTTCCACTATAACAGTTCCCAATTTTATCTTGCAAATGAAAACCCGAAAGAAAAATATGTTCAGCTTTCACTGGTTTTGGTACATGGTGTGCATAGTTTCTACCAAGAGACCAGAAAGGAAAAACCAGCAAACGGCAGTTTCTTCTAAAATCGTGGATGCGTTCATCAGTATATATATTCTTTGTTATTAAAACCGGTTTAGCTAAGTGAACACATTTATAATATCTTCCCTCTTTTATTAGCCAAAAATAACTGCTGTAGAACTCCACAAGCATGCAATAATAATGCTCCCTGTCAGTCAGAACAGTGAGATCACTCGACATGTTTAATAACGACGCTCCAATAATTAGCGCCAAGAATAGTTTCTGGAGACGAGGTGTGAAATCATGGTGTAATTCTATAATTACACGACCCTCTGACTTGCTGTGGTCGTGCACTGAAAACAACAGCAAACTGCTCTACAGTAGGAAGCACAGACAGGCTGTCTTTAATGGAAAACATAGTGCAAATTGAGCAAATGGAAGGAAATGAAACATACAAAGCAGTTCCATCTGAGCAGAGACAAATGATGAACCTTTTAAAGTAGCAGATAGGAAGAGCTGTTAGTTTGGGTAACCAGAGGTGATCTGAGATTCCTCAACACTGTAACGTATATTTGTTAAATGTGATACTGATATGCTCCTGTAGTTTCTGATTGCTAATATCTGGATATATCAGAGGAGATGGCTCATTCCCAAAGGTAGTGGGTGTGGATTGGGTAGGATTTGAGGTAATAAACCATGTATGGGATCCAAGGGATGAGATTTGCTTTCTTAACGGGCCGTGCAGATTGCCATTACTCATGCCTGACAAGGTAAGTCTCTGATGTTACCATGTCAGCCTATTTTAGCAGCGTAAGCTGTTGTCATTATGGAAGTCGCTACCAGGGTGACCTGAGTATTTAAAACAAGCCCCAAAAATGTTTCCATCTCACCAAAGTGACCCCATAGTCATCAATGTCATTGGCACAATGTGTGACGGAATGTTAAGTGACCCAAGACACTGGGGAACAAATGCCACAACAGCTTTCAGGACGAGAAGATTATATTCATATTCAAAAGAGCTCTGTTTGTGCAAATATGCTCCTTTATGGAAACTTGATTCAAGTTTAGAGAAAAAATAAAACTGTTAACCATGCAAAATGTTACAAAACAAAAATTCACACTAAAATATATAAAGTTGCATTTACGAGAAATAAATTCACATTGTTTACGGAAAAATAACATAAGCCGCATTTGTAAGATATAATGCCACATTGTGAGATTTAAAGTCACAATTACCAAAAACAAAGAAAGTAAATAGGATAATGCTAACTTTATATATCTATTTATATATTTATACTCACTTTATATGTACACTCACCTAAAGTATTATTAGGAACACCTGTTCAATTTCTCACTAATGCAATTATCTAATCAACCAATCACATGGCAGTTGTTTCAATGCATTTAGGTGTGTGATCCTGGTCAAGACAGGACATCTCCTGAACTCCAAACTGAATGTCAGAATGGGAAAGAAAGGTGATTTAAATAATTTTGAGCGCGGCATGGTTGTTGGTGCCAGACGGGCCGGTCTGAGGATTTTCACGCGCAACCATTTCTAGGGTTTACAAAGAATGGTGGGAAAAGGGAAATACATCCAGTATGCGGCAGTCCTGTGTGCGAAAATGCCTTGTTTATGCTAGAGGTCAGAGGAGAATGGGCTTCTATGCTGATAGAAGAGTAACTTTGACTGAAATAACCACTCGTTACAACCAAGGTATGCAGCAAAGCATCTGTGAAGCCACAACATGCACAACATTGAGGCGGATGGGCTTCAACAGCAGAAGACCCCATAGGGTAGCACTCATCTTCACTACAAATAGGAAAAGAGGCTACAATTTGCACAAGCTCACCAAAATTGGACAGTTGAAGACTGGAAAAATGTTGCCTGGTCTGATGATTCTCGATCTCTGTTGAGACATTCAGATGGTAGAGTCAGAATTTGGCGTAAACAGAATGAGAACATGGATACATCATGCCTTGTTACGGCTGTGCAGGCTGGTGGTGGTGGTGTAATGGTGTGGGGGATGTTTTCTTGGCTCACCTTAGAGCCCTTAGTGCCAATTGGGCATCGTTTAAATGCCACAGCCTACCTGAGCATTTTTTTTGACCATGTCCATCCCTTTATGACCACCATGTACCTATCCTCTGATGGCTACTTCCAGCAGGATAATGCACCATGTCACAAAGCTCAAATCATTTCAAATTGGATTCTTGAACATGACAATTAGTTCACTGTACTAAAATGGCCCCCACAGTCACCAGATCTCAACCCAATAGAGCATCTTTGGGATGTGGTGGAACGGGAGCTTGGTGCCCTGGATGTGCATCCCACAAATCTCCATCAACTGCAAGATGCTATCTTATCAATATAGGCCAACATTTCTAAAGAATGCTTTCAGCACCTTGTTGAATCAATGGCACATAGAATTAAGGCAGTTCTGAAGGCGAAAGGGGGTCAAACACAGTATTAGTATGGTGTTCCTAATCCTTTAGGTGAGTGTATGTGTGAGAGAAAAAAAAAAGTAAATTTGAGAAAAGGTTTCACAATAAGAAATAACAGGTCACATTGGAATATATAAAGTCACATTTGTGAGTATATAATATCACAATTAGGTAAGATAAAGTCAGATTTTTGAGATATGGAGCCATATTGTGAGACATAAAGTCAATTAGTGAGATATAATGTCACAATTAGGAGACATAAAGTCACAATTGTGAAATATAATATCACATAAAGTCACATTTACCAAAAATAAAAAAAATAAAATAAGGAAATTCTGACTTTTTATCTCACAGTTGTGACTTCATATCTAACAATTGTGAGAAATTACCAAAATAACCTTTTTTTATTTGTTTCCACAGTGGCAGAATATGGGTTACATATTCTGTATAATGAAGGAGAACTGAAATCTCTGCTGAAATGTAAAATCTCATTAGAAGTTTTATTTTTACCTTTAGGGTAATATGCTCTTTTTGCGCCATCATGATGGAGTCGGGCCTTGCGTTCTTCTGCACTGCTGCTCTGCCTTGGGCTGTGCTCTCCATGAAGGCGCTGATTGTCCCTCCGAGCCACCATCTGTTCTGATGCCATTCTGTCTCGCATAACCTTGGCACGCTCGGATTCCAGAGCAATGGCCTTTTCCAGCAGCGACAGGTTGCCTTTAGTCATGTCGAAAGCTTCATCGGAACGTTCGGAGGCCACTGATGTAGTGTCTTCATCCCCTTCCTGGGCGCAGCTAGAGGGGTAGCCTCTTGAAGCAGGACTGAGCTGCTCCTCCAGTTTCATCAGATTGACCATGTCTGAGTAGTTCCTCTCAAGGGGTCTGTGCTGGTCCATCTGGCAGCTGTCATACCTAGGCATGTGATGCATTGGAGGCTGCTGCTGTTGATGCTGTTGATGCTGCTGATGCTGATGCTCCATCTGGTGCTGCACTTGGACCTCCATCGTGGACCCCTCGGACGTTTGGGTCTCACTGAGTTTGCGAGCCAAGTCGAAGCACTGATTGCGCAGACACTCCAAGCTACTGAGACACACTTCCTCCTCACTTTCCTCTGTCTGGCCTCGTCCGTTAGTGTGGCCAGCTGAGCCAGGATCCCCAGACCCGGCATCTGCATAGCCCTCGTCAGGAAGCACAGCTCCGTGTCCCTGGGCCAGAAGCTTCAGGGAGTCCACAGTCTCGCGTACCACATCGCTATCCAAGTCGACGCTCAACTCTCCCTTATGGCCTCCTTGTTCGCTCTCTTCATCTTCATCCTCGTCGTCATCCTCACCTGCACTGTTGGAAGAATTGCTGTTCATCTCTGACTCAGTCATGGCTTGGTAGGCAGCATCCTCTGCAATTTTACCAAGGTTGAGAAGAGACTTGGCCACAAGCTCATCATAATTCTCATACTCCTCATTGTTAATGTTATTGTTATTGTCCTTCTCAAGTATTTGATTGGATTTTGATTGTCCACCACTTGAATAATTGCCGTCTGAAGAGAAAAGAGAACAATTTTCTGGTTAAATGCAAAAAAATTGGCAAAGGAATTTGGCAACACTTTATTTTGATAGTCCACTTTTTACATTCTGCTGACTGTGAAGAATTTTGCGACTACGTCAAATACCAATCTTTAGAGTATTAGTGAAGAGTCTGTGTCTGATCACTATTTTGATGTTCCTCCAAAAAGACATTCTACTGACTATAAGTAACTTTGAAAGTACATGTCAACTTATTCTACTAACCCTGACCTAACTGTTTACTAATACTCTACTGGTTGCACTTTATTTTACAGTTCGTGTACTTACACGTACTTATAGTGTACTTACAGTGTATTTATATAAGAATGTTCTGGTAATACTAGGTAACTACATGGGGTAGGGTTAGGTTTAGGGTTAGTATCTACTAATATGCCAATGAGAGTTAGTTGACGTGTAGTTGCAAAGGTACTTACAGTTAGTAGAATGTCTAAATAAAAAGTTGGTAGATAATCAAAATAAAGTGTAACCTTAAATGTTCATTCACATCCAGAATTAAAATGTCCGGATAATTTACTCGCCCCATGTCATCTAAGATGTTCATGTCTTTCTTTCTTTTTTTTGGAAAATGACTGTTTGTCAGGGTAGTGCGTTGACATACAGCTGCGCTCAAGTTGACACAAGTTCGATTCCTGTCTCGAGGTCCTTTGCCGATTCCGCTCCCCTCTCCCCTCCCAGTACTTTCCTGTGATTCCTCTACTATCCTATCTCAATAAAAGACATAAAAAGCCCATAAAAATAACGTTAAAAAAAGAGAATGAAAAAGACCGTTCGATTCCCTAGATAAGACTCTTAATCCTCGGTTGGGATCATGCAGAGCCCTTATTAGCATGCAATGAAACTGCAATTTGGACCTTCAACCCTTTTAAGTCCACTATATGGAGAAAAATCCTTGAATGTTTTCCTCAAATGTGTTTCGTTAACCTTCATTTCGACCGAAGAGAAAAAGACATGAACATCTTGGGTGACATGGGGGTGAAATTTGTATTCTGGAAGTGAACTAATCCTTTAAGATTTTCTAAACCACTCCAAAAATACATCTTCAAATACGGTGCGCACTAGGGCCTTCCACCCTGTTAACAGCAAGAGGGTTGTGCGGCATGATAAATTCACAAACTAAATGTCAGTCCTCTCTATAATCTGAAGCGGCCTGAACACTATCATTATGAAAATGTAACGTCTCATGAACGATTGCATTGATGCAGCAAATCTAAGACAAATGTCACACCAGGGTTTCACGTACAGCTCCATGACACAGGTACAAATAGATTTAAATAATGAAATCCAATTTAGCAAGATGGTAACTGCCACTATGTCGTTGAAATAAATTTGAGCATTTGGCAAAAGAAACAGATGAGTTTTAAAGAAACTGCAATACGTTACATGAATCATCAGGCAGCCTTTTAAATGTTTCACCAGACATATTCGTGTTCGATAACATGTGAGCAGCACTGGCTGCACTGAAAGCCTCTCAATTGAACTGAAAAGATTTTAGTGTTGCTAGTATTTGGGACAGAGGAGGATGAGACTGCAGGGATAAGCAGCGGATGAGGTGCTCTGTTTCTGTAGCCAGAAATATCCTCAGGAGGAGCCCATTTTCACCAGGGAGGGGTGGGGGGCTGAGTGTATTTGACACCTCCTGGAACGGCGTTGTGCGTGTGTGGAGGGGGGCCAGAGTTAATAACTCAGAGAGCCTCCTCTTTCTATTAAACTGGAAGCACTGTCACAAGCGATTGAGGACACCAGAGAATGAGGGTGAGACGCATACTAAGGAAGCAGTCACATCTGCTTTCCCTCAGTTTCGAAAGGGGAGTTGGATTGTTCCATGCTGTAAAATTTACATTAATTAGGATGGTGAAGGCCGGACATTCTCGGCAGGGTATATGTAGATTTCATTCTGATTCAGCAAATTACACATACTGTATGACTTGAAACTAAAACAGGCAATTTAAGAAATAAAACATTTACTTTAACTGCATATTCTGTCAATTATACTCTGAAATGTCAGTTGACCTACAATAAGCTACCCTTGATTCATATTTCATGAGGCATTCCGTGTGTCAGAGCAACGACATGTCTTTCTGTAGATTCTAAACATTACATTTCCTACTGACATTTTCCAGAATGTTTGTATAACCACGGAAAAACATTTAAAGCTTCTCTAAAAAATCTTGTAATGACAAAATTTGACATTTGACTTCATAAAGTAGTACCAAAAAAAAAAAAAAAAAAACCTTAAGTTAATTAATGAAGTAAGAAATGTCTTTAGAATATGGTTAAAAATCATAAGATATTTTAAATTTCGAACATACATACTTTTTTTATTTGATGATTTAAGAACGTTGTCTTTATAACTACACAAACATTCTGGAAAATGTTAGCAGAATATACAATCAATCTAAAAAGCCTTACTTTGATGATGACTTTGATTTTCATAGTATTCCTCTTCTTCATGCTCATCTTCATCGTCCTCCTCTTCTTCATCCTCCTGCTCTTCATCATCCCCATCCTCCTCCACAACTTCCTCATCTTCTTCTACCTCTTCCTCCATTTGCTCTATCTCCTCTACTTCCTCTCTCTCTACCTCTCCATCTTCATCTCCTTCTTCTTCCTCGTCCTCTTCTTCCTCTCCCGGCTCCTCATTGTCATCTGAGCACTCCTCTTCTTCATCATCCTCTTCCTCCTCCTCTTCTTCCACTTCCTCTACTTCTTCATGTTCCCTCTCCTCACCCTCCTCCATGGCTTCATAGCTTTCATACATGGTGGGCTCACCATCAGCCATAGTTAGAAATGGACGGCGTTTGGAAGCTGGCTCCTGCGGAGGTTTCTCTTGGGTTTTCCTTTTCTTAGCCAAGGGGCATCCATACACACTGCACAACAAAAAGAAAAGAAAAACCAAAAGGATTATGCGCAACAGTTCTGAAAAATTACCTTGAATCTGTGAAGAGTGTCTGTGCCAAAGCTCAGCCCTCAGAGATAAGAAGTATTAGAATTGTTTAAGACATAACAAAGCATTAATAACCACTGGCACATTTATTCATGTAAATGCGTGTGCTGCTTGAACTCTGGTCCCACGAGACAGTGCTATTCCTAAACCGCCAAGACTCGTTTATGAGACTCATCCTCCAAAATATAAACAAGGCAAAACTCATTCTAGCCTTAGCCCTCAATTATACAAATCCCATAATAATCATTAGGTTTTTAGAAATTCCACTTTAATTGCCCTTAAACAGCATGGGCAATTATGTTTGGTTTGAATGTGCCATCCTTTGAATCAATTATTCAGTTTTCATACAAAATGGGTTTATTTGTGGCTTTATGATGAAGGTTGACCCCCAGGCTCACACACCTGAACAATACATTTAACTAAAAAAAGAAAAAAGAAAAAGGAAAGGTGAGCTGTTGACTAATTCATTGATGTATAATCTATGATAATGTGTAATATGTGAGAAAGAAGAAAAGTCCTGTGTTGCTGAACATACAATAATCTGGCTCTTGGGGGAAATTATTTTGGAATTGCAAAAAAAAACCTAGAGTTGTCTATTTTTTTCATTTGCTATGAATCTCAGAAACAAATTCTAATATATATTTTTATAAATTTATATATCTGATATTGTGATTTTGAGCTTTTACAAGGACGGAAGAACATTGAGAGTCTTTTTCAAACTGTATTTCTGATTGCTTATACTTTTATTCATTTAACCTTATCCTCAAGCTTCCTTTAGGTCATAACCTCAAACCTTCGGCTCATTTAACAACTGGGAGTTGAGATTCACAGCAGAGTGAGGCTTTGTAGATAAACTGGGTTGCCTAGAATAAAAAAAATAAATAAATAAAAAAAACAAGCCATCACACACACTCACACACATTTTGAATGATGAGAGGACAATCAAAACATGAGCTGTGTTTTTATAACCTGTTCTTGTGGCTCTTGTGCTTGGTCAGGACTCATCGGACGGAGAAAACGTTCTAAATTCAGATCATTTTTCAGGCAGTTATCTGTCTCATCTTCAGATATTGCCTTAACGTGCACAAACCAGAAAATGTGGAGTGAGGGCTGCTGGCAGTAAAGATTTGTATGTGACTTGTAATATTGTATTATCAATGAGGGTTTGGCCTGAAAGAAAATGGCATGAAAATCATGTTTAAAACAATAATATACCATACTTGTTACAATTACGATTACAACAATACACCTGTGGTTGGTATCAATCACAACATGGTAGTTAATTTGGATAATTAAAATATTATTTTTCAAATGTCAGCAATATATCAGTATTATAAATAAGTAAAATGTAAAATTCTTGTGTAATATTTCACAGATTAAAGCAAACCCAGTCCTTAAGCACTGTAATACTCATTAATTACTAGGGCTGGGTAAAAAATATTTTTATCAGTCCCCTTTTTACGAAACACTATCGATTCTTAAATCCCAAGAATCGATTATTCTAGCCTGTAGTGCACATAAATCGCAATGAGCTATGTGCTTTGTTACTTTCGATATGAAACAAAGCCACAGATTTAAAATGCTTACCATTTTATTACAGTATTCAAACAATAAATACCATTTCGGTGCAGTTTAATGTGGAGTGTCAGATCTCTATAGCTGCATGTGAACTGATCATCTCCTCCACTTTAATACCAGTTTCAGCATGAAATAAACATGAATAAACATCTGAAGGTATGTTGAAAGAAAGAGAACAACTAACCGAAATTCATATCCTGTCATTTATTCAATAAAAGAGTGTTTCGACTGTGGAAAGATTTCAATTTAACAGCTTGTAAACAATGTCATGTAACGCCACATTTACCTCGAAAAACAAACTTATTCGGTGACCATAAAGTTATTAGTCAGCTAGAAAAAAGAACTCTGAGCATTTTGCTAAATATATGCACCATATAACATATTTATTATCATTTTTCCTGTTCTTCGATGTTTAATTTATGTTTGAATAAATCCATTAAGTTTTTAGCCATCATTTAAATGTGTGTTTAAAAAAATGAATTGGAGTAGAAATTGTTTTTATTAACTATTAATTATTATTATTATAAAAATTGAATTGTAAATTTTAACCTTCAGTATTAAAGTAATGTTGTACCAGCTGATATTCACATGTATTTTAAAGCATTGGTTGAGAGATTTTTTTTCATTGAAAAAATTTGGCTTGGACTGTACCTGATATATATCCAGAATAATCGATGATGAATTGAATTGAATCAGAAATCAAATTGAATGGAATGCTTGTGAGTTATAATCAAATCGAATCATGAAATTTGTATCAAAACCCAGCCCTATTAATTACGCTTTTACAGTGGTAATAATAACCATGGTAACAATAACATATTTTCTACTCTGTCCTAACAGAGTCCATAAAATCAAAATTTTCAACCTCATAACCCTACAATGCATCAGTCGGCCTGTTGGTGTGAGGTGCCCATTTTCTCTTTATTGTTTTATTGTTTGAAGCATGTGTTAGTTATAGAGGCTGTGCTTCTAGCGATGGTGTGTTGTGCGGGCAGACAGCCAGCGTCGTCTGTGTGGGTGAGAGCGTTTCGCGAACGACTCGGAATGACCTTGGACACCTTTGCGTTTCCCACTGGCAGGCCACGCCAATTAAAATTCCACAGGTAATTAAACCACATTTGAATACGAGAGCGGCGGAGGCAGGCTTTGAGTGGGACTAAGGTAATTATGGCCGAGAGAGAGAGAGAGAGAGAGAGAGAGAGAGAGAGAGAGATACGGTGTGCGTGTGTGAGAGAGAGAGAGAGAGAGAGATCTGCGAGCCTTTCAGAACTGCCGGGAGAAATAATGACTTCAGTCAGACAGCTCCTGGTGGACAAATCCTCTGATGAACTTAACTAATACCAGCAATGGCCAGAATATTAGCCCGGACCTGCTCTGTTTGATCATTTCCACAGCAACCGTCATAATAAAGCTGCAAATATTGCTCTCAAAGTGGCGGAATGATGAACGAGAATAATTTCTCCGTCTCTTTCTAAAAAACATGCGATTATTTTTTAATTAAAAGTCTTCAAATAGTCATTCTGTTACAATGAGGGACCTCAGATTAGCCAGCAGAAATGCTCTTTGGTTTTAATTGGCCCGAATACCAAGAGCACGTTCAGGCTGGGGTCTGCTGTGGATACTGGCTGCTGTGGCACCAGGTTCTTGCAGAGTGTGACACAATAGGGCTTTGGAGGCGAATTCAGCAGCTACAGCTGGCTGTTCGTGTTCGAGTTGCCATAGGAGCGTGCGGCTCCTCTGCGCTCCTACACTGCAGCATCCACAGGCATGCGTGGCAAGGCGCTGTCACCATGGTGATCTCCCCCTCAGGAGTGGGATTTGCCATTTGAGCAGACAGACAGAGTGAGAGGGAGTGAGAGAGAGAGAAAGAGAGAGAGAGAGAGAGAGTCTGACAGACATCTCCCTGCTAACCTCCCTTCATTCGGCGCCCTCCCAAAAAGCAGAACAAAGGAGGTGCTGGTGTTGTGCATTCTGCAGGGCTCTTTCTGTCTCTGCAGCTCATCTGCCTTCTCTGTCACTGCGGAGCCTGGTCCCCCTCTGCCTAAAAACACACTGTGCAATCACACTACCACACACACCGAGAGGCTGTTTGCGGTGATTATGTCCTTGGCGGTTCAATTTACCGCAGAGGCTCATCAAGTCTGACCCTGCAGCAGGGTTTTACATCTCGCCGTGGTCTTCTGTGGCATAAATCTGCCATTCACACAGGTTCAGATCTACGGAAGATACCAGATGCAATGCAGACAGAGGTAAACTCTGTACTAGGTGTTGACTATAGGATTTAACCAAAGTAATAAGTAAGATGTGTTGCATGGGTTAAGATCACACATATGCACAGATACACACATCTGAAACTTATGTGTGTGTAGCAAACTGGGTTCTGTCTAAAATAGCCAAGGGAAATGTATGAATTTTGAGCAAAAATTGCAGTGCAGGTAATAGGTGAGAGTGCAACCGGATTTCTTAAGGATGTTTCACAATATTTTTTTTGGTTTCTTCACAAACCAAAGCCATTACATTGAAAACACAAAGTATCCCCAAAAGTATCGCAATGACCATATCCCATATCAAAACCCAAAATATGTCATTTCCATACCTAAAATACATATTTTACAGTCACCATTTTGCAGATTGTTCATAAACAGAGCTAAAAGGCTTCCTACCACTGGCCATGCATCTTTCACAAAACTTAACATCTATCTACTACAGACGGTTGTATCATAGAATGCAAAATGTTTCAATACAAGCATTGCAGTCAAATGTAATTCATGCAAAATTTCAAAACTTTAACCAACGGGAGAAAATCAACACTCCGCAACAGTTTAAAATCAGCCCACTTCCGTGGAATTTTTTTTTTTTTTTTTTGCCAAAAAGATTTGGCAACCCCGTATCCAACAAGAGCTGCATCCAAAGTGATTTAAATATTCCGCACATTGATAGTGGCTGTTTGATGCGCAAAATTATATTCAATATTAGAATGTTTGCAAGAGCAGGCGTTAATGGTCAAAACAGAAATTGGGAGCGAGATTAAGAAAAAGGCTTTAATAGTCTACAAAAAATGCACACAATGCATGGCTACTGTAGAAACCAAAAGCCAAATCCTGAACATTTTGGGTGATTTAGAAATCCCGGCCAGATGCATTTTTCGGTTGAATGAATGATTCAATGACTGACTCATAGACAGTTGCTAAATTCATAAGAGCATACTATAATACAACTATTACCATTTATGTCATATAAAGATATGTACAAGTAAGAGTAATGTTCAATGGTATGCAATTCTGAAATCAGCCAGTCACTTGTGTTCTTTAAGGAATCAGTTTTAATGAATGAATCATTTGAGTGAATGATTCAATGACTCACTTATAATGACAGCCACTTGTTTTGTAACTAAATGAATCAGTGTTAAAACAAATCAAGTGAATAAATCAATTAATGCCTCACACACAAAGATAGTCACTTGCCACCACCTACTCCCATATCAATGTATCTCACAGAATGAGTCACTGTCTTTTTGGAACATGCAAAAGCGGAGTGATACAAACAGTATATCAACGGACTCCACATCAACAATCACAGAGCACTGCACAGTCAGTTAAATTTGAGAACTGACCACAATACGAAATAAACTATATTAGAAGTTACACAAATATTAAAATATGAAATATTCCAACACAACAGCTGTAGTTAAGAATACAAGATTTTATACTTTGAGGTTATGAAAAGGTCCCATGGTTCAGAAAAAGTTGGAAATATTCGGATGTATATTGTTTAGCACTGTCGGACCACAGACATCTGGCTCATCCTCACAGTTGAATTAACAGTTTGGGCGAATTACAAACCCCTCACTAATAACAAACAAGCCCTCGGCATGTATAGCACAGATCATTTAGAATGACTTGACGAGCATGAAGCCAACAGACCGCATAGACTGCATCCCGAAGACCCGTCAAAAAAAGCGAGTGAGTGAGAAGAGAAGACAGAGGACAAAACTGCATGTGCCGCCCACACAGTCCAGAGCCCATCTGTTTGCATGCTGCTGGTGAGTTACCGGCACACAGATATGATTTCTCCATGCTACATAGAATGAAGGTGTAAATTATGGCCTAAGGCTATAAATGAACACCATCTGTAAGCTTCAATCATGCTAAATCTCAATAAACTCTTGAGAAGGGAGAAGACAAAGGGATCCATCAGCAGCACTGTCTCAACAATCGAATGTCTGTGGTCGTAGTTCCACTGACTTCCATTCAAGCCAAAAGACATTAATGTTGATAAAACACTCCATTAGTGCAAATAGCGTAATACATGTGAGTGGTTCTTGAGTAACCGTTGCAGAGATGTTTTTTTGACCTCAGAATACTTTGTTACAGCAAATTTTAAAAGTGGCACTATTCTCAGTACCAAAAAAATAAAAATAAAAAACTAAACCTCGAGATGGCAGGTCTAAAAATATGCTATGGTATTTTCAAAACAGCAAACATTTGATGTGTTCTGATCATTTCAAACCTGTTAAGGTGGTCCCTCTTCGATTCAAACATCTTTTGGCATTTAAACACATCTGTTTTTTTTTTTTAACCACTGTGAATTTTTATGAATGACAATTTGTGGCACAACCAAACAGCTGTTTGAGAGCAAAGTTGAACAGCGTAACTCATTAATGTTCCTTCCTCAACAGTCCAGTTCAGACCATTTCTCAATGAAAACAAACAACAGTGTCTCAGCTGAATCAAAATTTCAAGTTTTTTCCTCGCATTGCCTCATTACTAAAAAACTGACTCCTCAAGGTATGTTGATTATTATTAGAAATATATGTGTATCCTTCATTTGAATGCATGAATTGTGCAGATTTTCATGGTCTCTCCCACAAGCTTTAGTACAACATGATTTTTCAGTCCTTATCCATGTCTTGGCCTTTCACACTTCACATTATCTTACAAAACACCACATCTATATTGTCTCTTTGTTTTTATGGTGGGAGAAAATACAATGGTGGATGAAAGAGGCAAGCATTAAAATCTGTGCATTGTGGCTACCACAAAGGAGGAGAAACCAGACTTGTGTAGAGCAGGGAAAGCAGGCAGGGTGTTATATTGATGAAAAAAAAAAGAGGGAGAGAGCGAGAGCGAGCATTCGGCTATACCATTCTCTGGCTGCAGCCACCAGCTCTTTGCTCAGTTCCCATTCTTTTAGTGAGTGCTACCTGTCAAGCCCTGAATTATACAGCCTTGGGCTTCAGCCTACGTGAGTCATCCATCAGAAAGGGAGGGAAAGAGGGAGGAGGAGAAAGAAGACTGGAAAGAGGGATGGAAAGTGAGCCGCAGAAGGAGTAAGGGAGAGGTAGAGGAACAAAGAGCCAGGATGTGGGGAAGATAAAAAGGAGGAGGAGCACGGAGAGGAATAGAAAATAGGAAAGTGGAACGAGAGAGAGACACAGATGGAGAGGAGGTGGAGAGAAAGAACCGAAAGAGAAAGAGAGAGAAAGGGGGCACTAAACATGATTTGCACAAAGCAATTACTAAACCCTGTTAAAATCATAGCAGTCACACCTGTACTGACACATCCTCTTATTACGAGTCTCTGGGTTTACTAAAAGGGATAAATTAAAATGGAGAATGTGCAGATAACGTGTTTTTAGGAAGAGAATGCAACCAGGAGGGTTTAAAGGTGGGTATTTTTAGATGACGAGAAAAAGGCTCATTAAAGGAGACCTTTTATGTTATTTCTAACATCTGAACATGAATGCAACAGCATTAGTCTGTTGCAGCAGCACAGCAGCCATTGTGATTATGACGAACGTTGCATTTCTAAATTTGTCGTAGCACTTTTTTGTCTTAACAATTATATTTTAAGAACTTATTTCACCCACATTAGTGCCCACTTTGCTTTTTAGCTACTGGGGAAATGGCATGCACTTTATATTTATTATTTATTAAATGCAATAAATGAGTTAAAAGGATACATTCAGTTGGTTCCCATTAACTTGTATAGTATTATTTTTCCATTCGATGGAAGTCAATGAGGACCAACTGAAGGTAAAATATCCCTTTAAGGCAATCAATAGTTTCATGTGAGGGCGAAAAAGTTCCCTTCGCAAATTTGCAGTGTTGACCAATAGTGAGCTGCTTGGTTTGAAAGTGACTTCTTTGTGAGCTGTGCTTCTTGCATTGCACACTATTAACAACACCCAGCGAAATTGCATCAAAATTTTGCTAATGTGGCTGCATCTTTAGCAATCTTACAGTTTTAATTAAACACTGCAAACACATTGTTTACTAATATCCACTGTTGTCTATAGTGTTGCATATTAGTAATACTAAGTAACCGAAACCAGCACTACTTTCATGGTTTTCGAATCACTCCACAGACACTCGGATGTTAATTGCAATAGATCTGTTGCTACTTCCGTTTTATTACGACTTTAATGTTCCTATAATGTTTTTGCGATTACCCTAAAGGGTGAATATTAGTACCCTAAATAGTAATGTACACCTTTAAGGTACTGCTATGAACATGTAGGGGTTAATAATGTACAAAATTGTCCCTTTAAGAATACTACCCCAGTAAGAAGCTGTCATGCCCCTGAAGTTACTTTTTTTCTCTACATTTTTGTGAGTTGTGTGTGTGTTATGAAGCGCAAAAGGCTGATGTAGACCTCAGTTTTCTATAATGTTTTGCCCTGAGAAGCCATTACAATACATAAACTTACAATGTATACATTACATCAGTTCATCCCCCCCATCCGAGCAGCTATACATTTAAACATTTATACATTTGAACCTCTGCTGTGATATAACCCAATGCATGCCGCAGGAGACAAACGCTGTTGTTGTTTTGTCATTATTACTTTTTAATGGCGTGGTAAAGGGCGGCAGACGCTGCGTAGCCTGCACAGGTAACGCAGTGTCCTCATTACAACCCTGCTATTCCCACAATGTTCCCACAAATGCCCCCCAAATGTTAGCATGCTCTGACAGCACAGTCGGAGCGCCGTTCTCTCCCCACCTTCTCATTTGGGGGTAATTCATCACTCTCTCGCCCTCTCTCTGCCTTTTCAGTGAGAGGTCTGCTGGAGGTACCATTTGTCTGTTGCAGAAATGCAATTCTGGTTGGTGGTTCACAGGGCTTGGCTGATGAGGTGACTCACTACACATATCCATCAATCTTTTCTGTTCTGCCTTTCTTGTTTTGTATCTTTCTTCTGAAGTACAGTAAATAGCATCAAGAGGAGAGAACTGTTAAACATGGAAGTTGAACAGACTGAGAGTGACTTTGACAACAGTTGTCAAATCAGAGGTTGCCAGTGCAATAATAAGCTAAATATCTAAACCGCCCAACTTATATCAGTGTTAAAGTATACACATTAATTAACTCAAGTTGCCTGTTAGGGATATGGTGGCATTTGTATTGCTTCCACAATTTGTCCTCAAAAAGGCTTTTTGTCAAAGAAACAAACAGCACAATCTTGCTAGACACTTGACAAGCTTATTATAATATTAATGATGTCGCTCCTATCATCAGATAGCCTCCATGTATTCCTGATGTATGCCAATGAGAGTCAGCAACAGACCCATTGTCCATTTATATCTGTTTTTAAAGGGATAGTTCACCCAAAAAATGTAATTCTGCCTTCATTTATTCACCTTCAAGTCATGCCAAACCCTGTTTATCTTTGAAACATAAAATATATTTTTAATAAAACCTAGGAGATTTCTGTCCTTACACCTGAAAGTCCATTCCACCAACATTTTGCCAGTTCAACAAGTTGATTCAAAACCCAAATGAATGGAGCACCTTAATCCAAGTCTTCTGAAGAAACATATAATACATTATAGAGCTCATCAAATATGGTAAAGGATGCTTAACTTGACGTGTGAACAAACACAGGTTCATTTGACCTCATATTTAATGAACTTTATGTCTGTGAGTTGATCAGTGCTAAATGTTAATAAAAGCCTATATCCTTGAAAACATACAGATTCATTTTTGATTGCTATATCTCCTTAAGTCTACAGCAGCTACATTCAAAGGGGTAAAGCTGTGTTGCAAGCTAACAGTCCAAGCAGTAGTTTAATGTACTGAAGCAAACCATTCCATTAAATTCTTTACAACCCAAAAACATATCATACTTTGTTAAAATGCTTCACTTTAGTAAATACCAGCTCATTTTCATTGCAGTTGCACATCTTTTAACTGCACTTTCACAACTTTTGGCTGGCAAAGGGATGTATATAAAGAAAAGAAAGTAGGCCTTATTTAAATTCAATTGACTTAATTACGCTATGGGTCTTGAGCTTTTCTATAAGTGGCTAAGAGCTTTCATTCTCGCAGCCTTAAAGAGACTTTCATGGCTGAGCACATATTCATATGAATTAGAGGTTGGTTCTTACCTCCTGTGTCTGGCATATTTGCCGCTAACATGTCCACTACCATCACATCCAGGTGTGGGACAGCTGCAGACGAGAGAAATAATTAATACAAGACTGACGTCACACATGCGCACACAGACACACACATACGCTCGTTCTTGCTGACTATGTTTGAACCGTGGCACATCAGCCTTCATTAGAGATTTAGAGAGCTCCCAGTGTCCTCCAGGCTGATGACTCACCAGGCTCAATATTTCACATTTCATATTGTATATCGCTCTCTGGCTGCTCCATTTAGGTCCACAGCCAGTTAAAAGCCATGAGGGAAAACGTCCAAGTTTAGAATTCCTGCCCCGCTTGAGCTCAGGGTCAGAGCAGCAAACCAGTATCCTAGACATTAATATAAAACTACCCACATTAGTTACAGTGTCACTGATTGCCTTAAGTATTCACTAAGCATTTACTTTTATTGGCAGTGGTATTTCTGTGTCTATCAAAAGTCACATTTGTGAGCACAAGTTCAACAGCATCATTGTGCATTCACACAAAATAGAAAACATACAGTTTTGGAATAATTGTGTTATTGAACGGAAGTATTTATACACTACCATTCAAAGGTTTTGGGTCAGTAACATTTTTTTCAAATACTTTTTATTTAGCAAGGACAGAAAAATAATTGACAGTGACATTAAAATATTTTATAATGTTACAACAGATTTCTGTTTCAAATAAATGCAGAGTTTTTGAACATTTAATCATTAGATGTTCCTGAAAAAAATAAGCAGCAACATTTTATATATTGATAATAATAAGATATTTCTACAGCGGCCAGTCAGCAAATTAGAATGGTTTCTGAAGGATCGTGGAACACTAAATAAATGCTGCTAAAAATTCAGCTTTGCATCACAGGAATAAATTTCTTTTTCCTGTATAATACAAAAAAGATTTTTTAAATTGTAATTATTATTATTATTATTATTATTATTATTATTTACAATATTACAGTTTTAAACAAACAAATACAGCATTGGTGCACATAAAATTCTTATTTAAAAAACAAACAAACAAAAAAGATACCAACCCCAAACATTCAAATGATAATATAATATAATATAATATAATATAATATAATATAATATAATATAATATAATATAATATAATATAATATAATATAATAAATGTAAACCTGAAGCTATTCTAAGGTTAAAATTTAGCAAAAGAGTAAGAAACTGAATGGGAACATGTCTAGCCTAGCACAAGAGTTGCATCTCCCCTTGACGGTGTTGGCTAGGTATCTGTGTCTGATCAAGCTGGTGACCCATCAGTGAGTGTAACTGGTGTTAAAGATGCCTGCAGCTACAGGCCTGGACCTGCTGATGAAGCAGATTGCCCTGATGATTGGGAAGGAGAGAGAGAGAGAGAGAGAGAGAGAGAGAGAGACAACAGAGACTCCGATACCACAATAAAGATGATAGAGAGCCGCCTCTGGAAAGCGTTCATACCACACTCCTACAGTCACACACCCTTGTGTCCTTACCACTGTCATTGTAATTGGACACATAGCCAGAAAATATAAAAAGAGCCTTTTTTTTAACAACAGCGTGGGTGTTAAACCATTCTTAATGAGGAAAATGTTGCCATTTAGGAGTCCTGTAAATTGTGCTTAAGGGAAAGATATGCAGGGGAAGAAGTGACAGGCAAATATGAGTAAAACGACTCACTGGCCTGGAGGAAAAACAGGCCATTCACTCTCATCATGATGCATGATTTCATTAGGACTGCAGGGATATATTGTAATATATATTTTTGGGAGAATAATATGTTCTCACTGAAGGCAATTACAATAAAAGGTCTATTTATAGGTTCTACCTGTGGTACATGCCATTTTGGATAAATCACATTGAAAAATATTAATTAGCAAAATTGTACTTGAATGCTATCTTGAACAGAAATGCGCATTGCATCATACACCTGTTTTTTTTTTTTTTTGTCTTTAAAGACAGAAAATTGCAAGATGAGATAGCATCAGTGAGCAAACCACTTTAAGAAAGTCCTATTCCCGTTTTATTTTTATTTTTTTTATGTTTCATGCTTCTTGAAAACCAACATAAAATCCAAATCAAGCATATTTACCACACATTTATGATCTTCAAATGATAAAAGCTTAAAAAAAAATGATAAAAACAAAATGCATTAAACTAACCTAAAATAAGTTTGGGTTGTACAATTTTAAGAAAGTCATATTTTTATTCAGCAAGGATGCATTAAATTGATTAAAAGTGACTGTGCTGTTCTATATTCATCAGAGAATTCTAAAATTCCACAAAAATATTAAGCAACACAGCTGTTTTCAACATTGATAACAATAACAAATGTTTCTTGAGCAGCAAATCAGCATAATAGAATGATTTCAGAAAAGTCATGTGAAAACTGAAAACTGTAAAAATTGCTGCAGATTAAAGTGTTGCTATCACATAATTAATTACATTTTATAATATATTAAATATATTTTAATGTATTTAAAAAAAAATGCACCTTTGACTAACATAAAAAACATCTTTCAAACACATTAAAAACTCTTGCTGACCCAAACTTTTAAACAGAAGTGTATATTAAACTTGCCTGACCTATTAAACGATTTTTTTTTCCAGTTAAATATTCTGTTTAGCTCATAAATACATCACATTATTCAAGTAAATTGGTTGCAAACTGTATTGACTTTAAGTGAATGATTTCTGCACTGTATTCAGACTGACCTGAACAGCTCTTGTGCAGCCTCCACGGCAACTGCAAAATAAAAAAAATAGAAAAAAGTGAGAACTATCAGTGTGGAAACATTTCAACATGAACTTCATCACACAATGAAATGATATTATTATGAGCAGACTCATTTTATAGGCTCTTCTGGTTCACCTGTCTAATCAATAGTCCATGTTCATCACTACTGACGTCAGTGGTAATTCGTGAAAGGCAATAAAAGTCTCAGTTTGAAAGTGAGAAAATGGATTTGACCGTAGGTTGAGACTGTAGCTAATACCATGTGAGTGCGTTGTACCTCGCACACCTTTAGATCGTGTTCGATGACGCTTCTCGGCTGCATCCACCTCCATCTGGAGAAAAGAAGCAGCAATTAGCCTGACCTCCATCTACTAGTAACTGTGAAAGCAAGTGTAAAAGGGCAATGATGTCTGCAGCAAGGATGGTTATGAACTGCACTGAACTGCATGAGAGTCAGATCATAGATGCATGATAAAAGAATATGTTTATTATGAAAAATACAGACTGTGAACCACTATTGGTCATGCAGTACATGTGGCCATAATGCAAAACTGTTTATATTGTATGCTATAAAGCTATTCTTTGTTTATTCTGCACCCTAGTTGTGAATCAGCTTATAATGAACACAAATTTGCCCACTTGCATTGCCTTGATCCACTGTACACTAGAAAACATCTTTCTTACATTTTTGTTGTAGCTGTTAAAAATACAGTGTTATTACAAAATACTGTATGCACTTGTCTTGTTTTTTTTTATCAAGAGAAATAAATATTGTATATACATAATGGCTTTAAGGCCTTAAGACACACAAACAGCAACAAATTTTGTAAGTACTTTAATTCTTCTGTAATACTTTAAAGTTTGCAAGATTGCTTCTCTTGCTCATTAGGGATGAAAGATAATTAAAAGCAAATAAATAAATAAATAAGGCAGTGTTTTCTTATGACCTGAGAGACTTTAGAACACATAAATATAGTAGCTACTGTAAGTATTTGATGCTCGGTGCATTCTGGGAATGAATGTGCACTGGAATGATTTTGACAACAGGACAGCAAAAACAACTCCCTGGTTAGTGTACTGTATTTAGTACTGTACCAAGCAACAGATTGAGATGTGTTCTAGTGCTAAAATGGTTTATATAGTTTATGAATATTATATATGATCGTTAAATATATATCATATAAAAAGCCAACAAAATACAATTCAACATGCACTATCCTTCAAAAGTTTGAAGTCAGTCAGATTTTTTTTTTTATAAAAACAATATCGTAAACACTATTAAAATGTAAAACTGTTTAATTTTTTTAACATATCTTAAAATGCAGTCTATTCCTCAGTCATTACCTTCCGTGTCATATGATCCTTCAGAAATCATTCTAATATGCTGTGTTCCTTAAGAAATATTTAATAATATCATCATCTGTTAATGTTAAATACAGATGTTTAATATTTTTGTGGAACCTTTGATACTTTTTTTTTTTTTTGAAGAATAGAAAGTTAAAAATATATATAAATCTTTTACACGTCTTCACTTTTACTTTAATTTTTACTGAATATTTCAAAAAAAAAAAGAAAAAAACTCCTGATTCTAAACTTTTGAACAGTACTGTAAAAGTGCAGCTTTATTGCCAAGAACAATCAAAAAGTAAAGTGTATTACCTGAGATTTACTGGTTGATGGTGGGACAGATGTGTTTTCTGAGGAGCGCCTCCTGTGTGGTGCGATTAGGCAGAATCGTCCGCTGTGTGTCCCTCAAAGCTGTTCCTCAAAACTCATTTTCTGTTAAAGGAAAAGAATGCGCTATAATCTGTCATGAACTGCAGTCATGTTAAATCTGCAAACTGATATGCGGTACTCTTATAAGAAAAGACATACAGATGTCTGAAGCTATTCAGGGCCTCCATTATCACAGTATCACAGCGAGGAAAAAAACAAGCAAAAATCTGTCATTCTGCTTTTGTTTTAAAATATGATAAGTGACAGGAGCAGCTTTTTTAAAGTTTTGGAACATGCTCCGTTCATAAGGAATAAAGTCACCTATATTTACTTTTTTTTTTGTTTTGAGAGAAGTATGAGGGTCTTTATGTCTTTACAGTGAACAGTGTACAAAAGGTAAATCACTGGGGAGTTTTTATTTGAACTTTTTAAAATAAAGAAACAAAGTCATTCTATTCTTTTCCGAGGTGCTTGTTTAGAATATAATATGAAGTAATATACTATAATATAATATACTATAATATAATATAATATAATATAATATAATATAATATAATATAATATAATATAATATAATATAATATAATATAATATATAATGTAATTTCTTTTAGAAAACCGTCTTTCAGCCACACACACACACACACACACACACACACAAACATATTGAGTGCTCCAGTCCTCTGTCAACAAGCTAACACTTCTATCTCATGCTCCTTGCAAATCCTGTTAATGTGTGTGCTGTTGGTTCACTTGGGGTGTGTGTGTGTGTGTGTGTGTGTGTGTGTGTGAGAGAGAGAGAGAGAGAGAGAGAGAGAGAGAGGAATAGATACAGATTCGCATGTGCATGCAAGTATTTGTCAGCTCCAAGGCCAGTGACACAAAGGGTGCTCTCCAAATGCTGGAGATGTCTTTTGAAAACCTTTCAATGACAGAAATGCAGACTTGAACGAATTTCCTTAGAAAGATGGATCTTTGTGTGTAACACCTTCTCACGTCTGCCTCACACACAAAAATGCACTCGTTCTCACGTTGCCCCTCTTTCCGTTGATAGATCGCTCAATCACTCACACTGGTGCAATATGGGAAGCTCTCATCTGAACTTCACTTGGTCAAATCAAAGCATATGAGCTCCAGCTGTTCCCCAGTGGCAGCGATCTGGCCCAGCTTGTTTGTAATTGGGGGAAAACACTGTTTAGTATTCATGCCTAACACCCTTCTGTCTCACACAAAGTGGGACATACAGCTTCAAAATCTAATTCTCTCTTTCTCTCTTTTGAGGGGAGAAGTATGGGCTCTTTTTGAAGAGTCTGCAGTCTCAGAGCATGTCCTATCCAAAAGCAACGCTTTCCCATGCGAACCCTGCAAACCTGCAGGCTGCGTCGCACATGTTACACAGCTTCAGTTATGACTGCAGATAGCCTCAGGTTTATCTAAGCTTGCTAAGGTTTTGATTTTTAAGGATTAGTTCACCCAAAATGAAAATTCTGACATCATTTACACACCCTAAAGTTGTTCTTATTTTATTTATTTATTAATTTTTTTTCTAAATCAGTGAATCCAAAAAGCAATTTTATGCTGAATTAGCATAACCAAACATAACTTAAACACAAACTGATGACTAAAATAATAACACTGGTGATAAAGAAAAAAAACACACATGAGGAATTCTACATTCCCTACCTAACTACATTCCCTACCTAACTTTTTTTCACTTTTTTGGTAACAAAACTAATGACGAAACTTTGATTTTATAGAAATCATCTTTTTTTTTCACTGTATAAATTATCAGTATGTCAAAATAATTTTGCAGACCACAATCACTATGCATCAAAATAAAGAGTTAAAGTGGTCTTGCTAGAGAATCTTCACTAGCATCAGACCAATCACCCCCCCCCCCAAAAAAAAAAACCCTTGCCCAGACATTCGCCTGGCAGGGCAGTTGTCACATCCCATTCATCTAAAAACTGCTCCAGATGCACAGCACCACTGTGAGCCTCTCCACCCCCACGAGAGTGTGTGCATGTGTGTTTGTGTGAGAGTGCATCACACTCAGTCATCAGGAACAGAGTGACCTAGTCAGAAAGACATGACCCTACAACCCTCAAGGCTCATCATGCAATTTATCCAGTTATTTTCCCCTCAACCCTGCCTAACATCACCCCACCAGACAGTTCAAAAAACCACTGCACGTACAAATCCGAAATCATATTTACTGTCGATTCATGACACATGTTTATCTGTTTTGTTAGTGCACTGGTTTCAATGACCCTGAGATTGGTCCGGATTTATGTGGTGTGACCGGTCAGATTTGCTTGGCTGGTTGTTGCCTGGCCCCAATTCAGATGGCATCATGTCTACAAGAGCCCTGAAACAATCACGTCATGAGACATTATTCATTTCACATTCTCTGATGTTACATTTTTTTGGCTATATTTGGTATGGAATACTTGCCTACAACTGTGCACTGAACACATCACATCATCACATAGTGTAATTTTTTTTTTTTAGTAAGAGAAACAGTAGACATTATTCATCTTCTATATTTTTGTCATTGTTATCAGGTCTTAAATGGTATTGTATATCCCCTTCAGTTCCTCTACTGTGGGATAGTGTAATCCACAAAACATGGATCGTTGTTTCTACTAATTTTTGCAAATATATTGTAGTAGGTCATATATGCAAGCTAAGCACAATATACACAATATATAACAAAGAAATAGTGAGAGGAGCATGTTAGTATATGCTACATCCAATGTGTTTTAAGGCATCCTATTGTCTGCTGTTGAATAAAATCTGATGGTCAGTGTTTGAAAATGTTTGGCCGCTCAGTACAGTGGTATATTTAGTCAAGAGCTTCAAAGAGTCTAGACTTCTGCTCTACCTTATCAGTCGGTGTGACTCACTCAATGCGAATGCGACGGTAATGCAAATTTGTGCGTGTATGTGTGTGCACATGTAATGCAGATGCCTGCAAAGAGTCTAGCCAGAATTCCAATCACCGCACAGAGTGGAGAGGGAGTGTGGGCATTTTCCAGTCCTCATTTAGAATCAGAGCACATGCACAGTAGAGCTCTTCATTATTAGCTACATGAATAGCCATAAAGCCCATAGGTTATAAGCAGAATGCGCGTGAGAAAACTGGATCAGCCTGAAATCGCAGCTACATCAGCAGCCCCTAACTGCGGGTATTTTGAGGAGAACGCTTCCTTGCGTTCAAAACACAGACTGGCACATTTCCCGTTTTGAGACGGCACACGAGCTCTGAGGACATTTCTCGTAAGTTTCCTAATTTAAGTACTAATGGAAACGCTCTCGATCTGCCAAATGCAGCTAATCTACAAATGGCCTTGCGTTGAGGGCTCTCAGAGCTCAGAGTCTGACTCAACCCATATAGTGCATGGCATGGATGCAATCCACAAAGACACTTTGCACTAAACAATGAAACAAACCCATCTTCCACCATGATGCACTCTATCGCATCCTCATCAAAGGTAAAGCTGGAGAACAATGCTTCCCTCTCCATCTCATCTCTCTGTCATTACCTCTCTGACTCCTGACTCTCTCGCTCTCTCTCTCCTGGGGCCTCATTCTATTCCATCAGGCAGAGAAGAGCTTTAATTGCCCCTGCCATTCTCAAGGCTTGCTTATGGAGAGAGAAACCCTTGCCATCAGGTCTTAATGATGCCTGGCAACCGCGTGGGATCCAACCAACACATCGTCAATGGCAACGGAGGCACCAGAAGTCCTCTCTCCCAGTGACAAGAAAGGCGAAGGCTTCCTGAGACTTCACGTCCTCAGAGAGAGAGGAGCAGTTCAGCGGAAAATAGCTTTTGGCCCCTCATTCGACAACCTAAGTTGGTTCCAGGCCTGGAGGAGACGTGGGCACCCAGACTGCCAGAATCGTCTGACAGGAAAAAATTGCATGTTACCCATCAGATTATACCAGCAATGACTAGCTGAGAGCTAATGGATACATTTTAATGTGTTCACTTTTTCCAGTAACTCTTATTCCAGGATTTGCAGACGATGTGTCCTAATTTCACCCTGAATTACATCAAAACAAAAAAGCAGAAATAACTGAAAAATCAGATACAGTAGTCTAAGCATTTTACCAAATTAAAGCACACACCGAAAAAAACACACACAGCCCTATTAAATACAGCACAAATGCCATTCCATGACACATAACGGAGGTGAAAATGTCATGATGAACTTTTGCAGCGCTTAGCTTGTTCACAATGCGCAGCACCTTGCAGCTTTATCTGGCTGCTTTCACACCATACCTGCTAATTACATCTCCTCCTCTACACTACAGCAGCCCGCTGGGCTCCACCACGCCTTACCTCTGCAGCTGGTGTGTTCTCATGTGCGTTTGGGATAGCGCACAGCTCGGCCAGTTCTTACACATAAATAGGTGTATTTCACACACAAACACATGTAGTCATGCACAGAAAGCCTGGAAACCCACGTCTGTTAAAAAAAGATACTATTCCAAAGAGCGTCAAAGAGGTTTGTGTAGCTAAACGCGCCATTCGATTTTTAAAGCCACTGACAATTCAAGGCAGAGGCTTCCAGAACCTATTGAGCTGCCTACGAAGGCTGCATTTTAATCCAAGACGCATTCCAAAACGTAGATTTATTTTCACCACATTTTGCAGGAGCAATCCCATAATGCAACAAGCTTATGCAGCAAGTCATGCCAGAATGACTGCATGTATGAGCTCTTAAAAATTAGCCATATTTACCTAGTTACTTTCTAAGAGCCCAGACTTCTGAATCTGTTTAAGACCCAGAAACCGTGACGCTCGACGTCAGACTTAACGAGACAATTGAGGTCAGTTACTGCAAAATGAAATTGGTATTTGTTACAATAAGATACATTTGCGTATGTTGACTGCACAATTAGTCGGGTACATTATTTGCTTATGGTGTTTCAAATCACTCACTTGCAGTGAATGCACCTATCTAAGCAGTAGGCAGTGAGTAGGTTTTGGAACGGAGCTTGAGCTTTTATCAGCTTACAACCAACCGTACCACATGAGAGCTTGCCATCTATAACCAAACCAATACGGCTGTCCAAAGCACTCTTTATCAACTAATGAGTCTTTCCAGGCTCGGTTCAGCGCACATCTGTCCAAAAGCGTACGGGTACTAATTCTCCCCATCTTTATGAGCTTGGTGCAGTGGCGGAATGTGATTAGTTATATGTTGCACTGGGCTCTGTCTCCAGCTTTGTCACCAGCGAATTCTAATCAGTGAGGCAAATCAGCACGGATTGAGCCGAGATGGAGAGGAAATATGATTTTAATCAGCATGCAGCGCTCGTGCTCCTGTCTGTCTCATTCACAACGCATTCAGAGACCGAGAAACCATGGAGCAATCAGCCAGACCTCCGCTGCGTCCTATCAAGAAGGACGTGCTTTAATTACCACCAGCCAAGGCTCCCTTTCTCTCTCTCTTTCCTTCTCCCTCTCTCTCGCTTCCCTAAAATGAATAATTGCAATAATGAGCCATTTTCATCTTGCTCTCCTTTACCAAAGGATGACAAAAATTACTCATCTTGTTAAAAACCCATATCTACCGCAACCTGTATGTGGGAAAAGGGAATATGATGTTGTTTGGTGTGCTTCGAGCTGTGCGCAGGCTGTGTACTGTAGGCACATTTGGCCCTAATGAATAATTAGCAGTGTGTTTTAGCTGAGTCACTGTGCTGGAGGGCCTGCACTGGACTCTAATGGAGGTGTTGCCTCACGTCTTCCATCACAGGACTGTCCCCAGTGAGCCAATTGCATAGCAGCCTTTGTGAGGCACGGCGGAGTGTGTGCGTGAGCGCGCGTGTGTTAAAAATAACAGCTCTCCCACTTCATGACTCATTCTATGAGCTCTCTGTCCGACACTCCCAAACAGTGTCTGGAAAGAAACCCTAGAGCCAACTCCTTAATTTACTGACTGGTCATTCCTTACCATCTTTATATGTGTGCTTGCTGCTATATGTTCTATATAAATATCCCCATAGTTAGTTGGTATAGGCAAGATTGAGCTCAACTGAAGCTTCATGCCAGCCCTGTTATATGATGTTGTTATGTAACTTTTCACAGGGCTGGTCGACAATGACAACCGAAGGTGAGAACGACAGATGGAACACAGATGCCACCAGTGCGTACATGATTTAGTCAGACTAGAGACCGGACCAACTGTGGCAAAATAGCAAAACTGCTCAAATCTATAAAGTCAGACCTGTTCACAAAATATCGGAGATGAAGAGAGCAGAGTTACTGATCCTGGATGTCATCAAACGCAGACACGTTGCAAAATTTATTTTCCATAATCTTAAAATTGTGATGAAATGGAAGTTGCAACATCTTTTCTTCCATATTGCGATGTAGATCGTGAAACAGATTATAAAAACTTGGTTCTTGACTTGGTTCTATCCATCGCTTGGTGGTTGGATGAAGGAAAGTCTGAATGTTGGCTTGGAGGTGATTGGAAGAAAGGATTTAAGCGGAATAAATTGTTGAAATCCGACATGCGCCACCAGAGAAAGGTTTCAACCAAAACATTTAAAACGATGAATCATTCACAATGACATGCATTTAGAAAATAGATAAACAGAATTTTCACTTCAAGTCGACTTTAATTACTGCATTGGCAAATTGTTTTAAGTATAAATTTAACTAAAGAAGTACGTTTTTGTAAGAGTAAAGAAAAAAAAAGATTTGCAAATAAGGAAAGAAAAATGAACTAGAAAATACTTCTTAATATCCCATGCGATTTTGTTAAAAGTAATTTGATCTTGTTTTAAGGATGTTTAGATATTTTTCCAGGAAAACAAGACAAAAAGACTGACTGATTGAGCACAATGATTTTTGCAGCGCACAATAGGAAGTGTGACTGATCACATAAACATTAAAAAACAATTAAGAGAGCGTTTTCATAAAAAATACATCCGTCTGTCATCTTCTGGAAATTTGAGAGCTGTATGTTCATCCGAAGGCAAGGAAGCAGAACCTGTTCACCTATTTATAATGCTTTGTATTCTGTTAACACACTCATGCAACAACAACCCCAGCAACCCGTGTCTATGTCTGCAGACGCAAAATACCCACTCAAGCCCATTTGAGCTCTCTAATGTACTCCATCCTCCTTTCTTTTTAGAACAACACATAAAGTAAAAAGACTGAGCAGAAACCAGATGATCTCTTAAGAGCTGAACTCGTGTAATCACCCCAGATTAGTTATTAAGGAAAATGCCCCCGCTGCACAAACACACACACAAAAGGAATCCTTTTCACATTCAAAAAGAAAGATGATGAGGCCCCTCCATTTACTCTCCCCTCCCTTCCATGGGTCTGCAAATGCAACAGGAAATAGGCCTCCATATGTGGCCCCAGCTCATGTTGTCACCGATTGGAGTGAATCATCGCCATTATCGGATAGCCGTGTGTATGCGCTGTGCTTTTCAACACACAGACTCGATAGCTTTCCTGAGTCACTGTGCATATATGGGCGAATCAGGTCAGTACTGATTTGGAGAGTGGATGCAGTCTGTGGGGATGAGGATCTATGGGGAGTTTATATACCAATGCTTGCTTCAGATGCCGCTACCAGTCTTACAAATTCCTGATGATCAGATTCACTTGCAGAATTGAATTCAATGATTCATGGACTCCTGGATATGGCTGAGAATTATTGACTCTGTATTTGTACGTTGACCAAAGGTGCATCCTAGTTTTCACTATTCAATGACATTTTGTAGTACAAATAGTGTGAATATTGTGTTCACTATGAGATTTTACATTACAAGTACACAAATGATAGACATATTTAATAATAATAAAAAAAAAAAAGTATAGAACACTGGACAATTGATGCATGCACAAGAGAAAGCATACACTAGACATTAAAGTACACAGTGCATTATATGTATTACGTCGTTTGGGACGAAACTCAAGTCTAAACCTTCTCTCCCTTTGTTTCTCTCAGATAGAAACTGCTATCAATATATGGCACCTCTCTGCAAATTAAATTAGACACCCAGCTCTGTCCTATATTTAATGTTTAATATAATCTAGATCAAATGTTTATTTCACCTATGTAGTATAGTTGTGTTTTTTAAAGATATATTCTTGTAATTTTTATGCCTTTATTTTGGACAGGACAGTAAGTATACAGAAAGCGAAGTGGGAAAGTGAGTGGAGATGGGATCAGGAAAGGTCTGTGAGCCGGGACTTGAACTCGGGATGCTTGGAGCACAATGGGGCAATGCATCGCCACCGACGAGGCCATCTGCGCAGACTATAGTAGTTGTTTTTTGGCATCAAGAGTCAGATATTTCCTAATTTCTCTGACGTCCATAGCAACGTTAAATTGTATAAAATATAATACCATGCAAAACCATTCATCTGGATAACCGAAACTGGCATAACAGTACTTTTATGACTCTCATATCACCTCTTGCTGGATATAAATACAAATGCATTTTGCGCAATCTTGCATCTCAGTTATCAGCTGCAGTGAACAGGAGAGCCTCCGAACGGAGCTGCATAAATTAACCCTGCTGTTTTCATAATAACTTTCAGAATATGACCCCTGAACAACAACAACAAAAAAACATTAACCAAAAACTATGAAACTATAACCAAACCGTCTTGTCCTACACAGAAATGCTGACTCAACCAATGGCGTCCCGTCCCCAACTCGTGCCATTGGTTGAGTCAGCTTTTCTATGTAGGAAGAGACAGCTTGGTAGTCTTATACATTTTGGTACACTCCTAATTTGGCATAATTATATTTTTAGTTTAATGTGATTAATCTATCATTGCTTTCACCCCACTGTCGCCGTTTATTTGTATTAATTTTTTTTTATTTTTAAGAAAATTACTTTTTTGCAACTATATTATGCCATTTAAAACTTTCACAGTCCTAAGCCTGAGACACTGCTGGGTTGCAGATCTTTACAAGGAGTGAGAGGTAAGGTTGGATATGTTTACACTGCATGCCTGCTGAACCTGAATCCTGGGATCTAAACTGGGCTGCCCCTGAATGTTTTATTCACCTCCACACAAACCTCTCATTCCCTGTGTTGGGCTGTCTTCCTTTCTTTCTCTCTCTCCCTCCCTCTCTCAACTCAACTAGGTCACAGCAGCATCTAATGTAGATCAGGGCTTCCCATGAAAATGGCAACAGAATAATCTAAAAGAGTGTTGTAGCCTTCATATACAATAACTTGATTTAATACGATGAACTCTCTTAAAAGAGTGACAGGTTTCCAGAGGAACAAATAACCTCTACACCATGACCTATTTATATAAATAATCCACCTTTATTCATAATACAACTGTTGATTCAGAGCTACAGTAGACTTTCTCGGTGCCTACATCCGTCCTTCTATCTCTTCTGCACTGAATTCTGTTGGCCATTGTTCACAGAGATAATTTACTAGTGAAAAGTTGGAAAATGTAAAATTGGATTTCTGTTCTTAGAATGAAAGATGTTTTTCAATTCAAGCGCACTATTAGTAATGCTTATTTTCAAGCATTCGATATACTAATACTTTGCCATTCTCTGTTGCAGTCTGCGAAGGATAGGTGTTGATGCTTTAGTTTCATGAGTATTCAGAAAGCAAATATAAGAGACATGATATTTAAATTGGCGAACCATGGAGAAGAATTTGTTCTAAATTATTGCCTTTTATATTTGAATTTCTTTATTGTAAATTTGATTCTACTTTTATTTACATTTACCTCATACAATAACAAATTTGCATACAAATTTTAAATGCGTGTGTTAGAAAATATCCTTATCAATATAATAACGTCATTGTTATGTCATCATCACAAACCACTGCAGAGTGAATCATATGCTCACTAGCACCAAATTCAGTGATTCAGCCAAAAATTCCCACATTAATATTCATACAGTGAAAAAAAAGCAATTGAGATATTGTGGTTCTTCAGTCTTAATGAGCATGGCGTGAACACTGAATGGCCCGCTGGGTGTGTATGTGTGTGTCCATTCTCATCAGCCAATAAAAGCCTGTCTGTCAGACTGACAACATTCCTGTAGCACCACATGATTCAGCAAAACTCTGCCATTAATACCATCAGAGCTACTTAACCTTTCTGTAAACTTTTTGGTACTGAACACAGTAGATTATGAATGCATTATTAAACGGCTTGGTTAGTGTCATGCTATCACCAAGAAGCCCAGAAGTTTCATTCCAGCTTGAAGTAACATCTGCTGGAACCAGAGGGGAATTGGAAAGGAGTTTGGCAGAGAATGGCATGAGTTTGACAGGTAGGCTGGAATGAGAAAATCTCACTCTTTTTGACAGCATAAGCACTGACTAGCTCTATCTGTTGGTATAGGACTACATATAACAAAGAGAGCATTTACATACACAATCAAAATGCCAATTATGCTAAATAACCTGACAACCTCGTAACACATATATTTTTTGCATTATACATAAAATTTCATTCATATTCAATGTACTGAGAAATATTGCCTGTTTACATTCTGACATCCGAAAAAGCTAAAAGAAAATTAAAATAATAAAAAGCTAAAAAAAGTCACCTAAACATGTTATCTGGTTTTTATAGCAAGCTGATTTTTGAAAGCATTTTTGTACACATTAACACACTCATTGTGCATTGTTAGCATTGCGATTGCATTATTATGACTAGAATGTGATTCCCTCACGGACAGCTCTGACATTCCAATGAACAAATCAGTGCATTGGTGGTACTGAAGTATCACTTCGATTTTAAAACTAGTCAATAATTTCTCAAAACACAGACACAGTTGAAAAGCGACTGACAAATAAGCAAAACATACATGCATAAGTAAATGCGGTCAAGATAATGCGCATGTACATTAAATGCAATATCACATAAATTAAATCTATCCAATTTTGTTCTTGCCCAAGCTGTCTTTACCAATGATGCTATTTTTATCTGAGCCATTGCCGCACATCAGACAGAGTGGTTAGTGTTTGTGTATGGGGTGGATAAGAGGTGGTGGGGGTTGGTTGGCGACTCATTAAACCTGTACGATTGTGAAATGGGGAAGGTTTCGCTCTCTGTTTCCCTCTCCCTCGCCTTTTCTCACTGTCTTTTTCTTTCTCAGTGTGTAAATGGCTCACCGAAGCAAGGAAACCCTCTGGGGTCATGGAGCTTCTAGCCAGACAAATCACATCTTCTCCTGAGGACCCTTTCTTCTCCTCAAACCCAAGCTTACCCTCAGCCTGCTCGGGTTCTGATCCTAAACATGGCACTTTGCTGACAGGAATGCACACAAGTAAGGCTGCTTTTAATGAGTATTTCTCTACTGATCTAATGTCATCTCTTGTAGTTAGCCAGTTAGTTCTTCAAACCAAACCGGGAGCTAAAAGAAAAAAAAGAACACAAAGAAGAATTGAAAAAAGCAGAAACGCAGTATATAAGTCACATTGCAAGTCTATATGTCACTGTCATTATAAGCGTTTCTAAGAATTTCGCTATGTTAAGGTTACTTAACAAGCAAGCATTGTTATCTAAAGAGTCATGAGATCATATACAGTATTCATAAGTGTGACAGCTCTCTCCTGAACTCCTGCTGAGACGTCGAACTGCTGATCCAGGATCAGAACCTCCCACTTGAACTTCTCCTGAGCTATTATTATGACTAGATATGACTGCTTTCTGATCAGTTGAAAAGGGCAAGTTAACAACACCCCCAGTCAACAATATCACCCTTCATTGCATAAACATGTGTTCAGATGCTTGTACATATGAATAATGCACAAAGTCTTCTCTAAAACTACACTCCATCACTGATGCAGATATGCACTACTGTCTATCATTGTGTATGTAATTTGCACACCAGATAATCCTACAGTTCATTTTATATTGTGCATTTAGCTGGTGCTTTTATCTAAAGTGACTTAAAATCTATGCAAGATAGTTTGAAGTGTTTTAATAAGTATCATTAGGAAATCTTACAACCAGCTAAGAATGATTCTTATTAGTTTTAAAATTATACTTTAATTATTATATTTAATATTAATATTAGTTGGTTTCAAGATAATAAACAATATATTCAAACTTTGTTTATTATCATAAACATTATGTTGAATTATTATATTTAAATAATAGAAACAATATTATAAAGTTTTGGTCTTTTAAAGTATTCATTTTTTGTATTGATTATATTTTTAATAATAATTGTAATAAAGTTAATCATTATAGATAACAAATAGCAGCTATAATCATCATTATTTGTTATGTTTTAGTAAGGTTGTTGTTTGATATGATTATTATTATTATTAAAACTGGATTAAAATATCATCAAGACAACAGCATTACTAAAAACAAAACATAATTATAATTTGTACAGTTTTTGTACAAGCACTCTTCTTTGTTCCACAGGTAAATCTACAAAAGCCCATCAGCAAAGCCCTGCTTGAAACTCATATTCAACTTCATAATCACTCAACTTTCGGAGTTCACACAGTCATTCTCATGAGGTGAAAATTTGTAAGCTGCTTCCGTAATTCTGCTCCTAAACATGCAACAATTAGCCAAAAGGGAAAAGCATTCCAAATGACAATTTGCTTAAAAGTATTACATAAGAAAAAGCTGTCAGGTTTGGGTGAAAAATCCCATTTTTTGGATGCTAATTATTGAGTGTCATGCGTATATGTAGTTTGGAACAACCACTAGTCGGACAGATAGCTATAGCATTGCTGTTCCAAAGGCAAGAGGTAGCGGAGCTTACTTTGTCAGACAGCTACTCTGCAGCCCTGTGTGTTGGAATGCAAAAGTGATGTCTTCATGAACGGATTAGAATGTCTTCTCTCAAACACACACACGCAGACAACATGCACACTCCTTGTTCATAAAGGCACATAGATTATGAGGCCACGACATGCCAGCATGGCAAAACAAGAAGAACAAGAAGTAAACAAAGTGAAACCTACTGAAATGGCGACACTGTCTTTCTCTCTCCCTCTCTCTGTCTCCTCACACACCGTAGGTCTGAACGTCTGCACCCGTCTTTCTTTTTTTCTCTTTAAAACGCTTTATTTGTCCCTCAAAGCACACTCTTTCACTTCTCTCCTCTGTTCTCCTGAGCTTTCTTTGTCTGAGCTCGGTATTCCGCCAGCACTTGGAGAGATGGAGGGAGAGAGAGTGGAGAAGCAGGGAACTGCAGCCGCTCTGGAGAGGCAGTGGAAAGAGCGGGAGAGTGAGAGAGAGAGGAAGGGAGGAAGGGAGAGACACAGACAGACAGGGAGGAGGGGAGTGAGAGAGTTGGAGCGTAGGGAGGGAACTGTGAGCAGAATGTGTGAGGCGGTAGAGAGAGAAGCGTGTGAGCAGGTCTCCAGAAGCGACGCGACACTGCAGCAGCAGCGAGTGCGGAGCATGCAGAGCCAGACTTACTCACCTCTTCTGACTGACAGAAAGACAAACAGACAGCATGGACCCTCAGCTTAGGAGACGCACAGGCTGCTGGGCCAAAAAACAAAAGGATGAAGGAATTGTATTGCAAAGTAAATAAATCTGGTCTGCCTGAAGCCAGAGAACAAAGGGCAGGCTGGAAATGTATAACCTTAATCAGTGTCTCCCATATTAATTCAGCCGTAGACAGTCTGTTTCTAGTCACTCCCTGCTCTGCTTTCCCCACAGACTACAGAGTCTACAAAGCCATATGAGCATGCTAACGTTTGCAGCAGTGTGGGTGTCTGTATTTGATATAGAATATGAATTATGTGCAAGTAAAATGTGCCTCATTGAAAATTAAGCAAACACTGTGGTATACAACGGCTACGTCTGCTTTAAATCCCTGCTGACAATGGCTTCATTTACGAACACTTTCAATAAAATCTCAATTGATTTAGCTGGGTTCTATTTTTAATCAAAAGCCAAGACAAAAAGGATGAGCATGAAATTCCAGTTCTTTTTCAAAACCGCTGAACCACTTTGACAGGATTTTAAAAGCATTTTAGGACAACCAACATTGTTATGTCTCTCTTTTTGCAGAATCTGGAGATCCCTAAGTGCTGAAACATAAGCGGACAGCGCCTGGTGCTGAAACAAGGGGGAACACTGGACGGCTCCTGGTGCTGAAATGAGAAACATTCTGGACAGCTCTTGGTGCTGAAATAAAGCAGAGATTGCAGTTCATTTCTGATTTCTTCCCCCAGTCTCCTCTCTACCATGAAAGCAAACCCCACAAAAACAAGGCAGCCTGGTTGCCTCTCGACGTTGTGGCGCATATAATGGCAGCTGTCTTGGAAATGCCTCCCTAATCACGTTAATAGGTTTAATCAGTGAATTAGCAGCAGA
>NC_039262.1:11663096-11668096 GCF_003368295.1 Carassius auratus
AACACTGAATCCCAACATGTGCACATCCTGTCCAGAGAAGAAATCCAGGCATTTGATGCAAAGTAAGCAAGAATAGAGCTGACCCTCAGGGTGAGTGCATATCCTGTTAGTTAAACATTACAGTGTGTGTGTTTTAAGGACTATTTTCTAGGACACAGTGACATTGAAATAGATTAAATATAGTCCAGGGCTTAAAAGATATTTTAATGAGAATTCTCACTGGATTTATGTAAACTTTCGTTATTTCAAGGCTTTTTATTCTCAATAATAAGAGTTTCTCCACCTCCATATTCCTAGGGTGTATATATATATATATAGAGAGAGTTAATGTTTTGTGTGTAAAATAACGAAATACAATTATATACTGGACAATTTATCACCTCTAGCAGCTTTTAAAGGGGTCATTGGATGCTACATGCAGTTTTACAAGTTGTTTGAACTGAAATGTGTTTTGGCAGTGTGTGTAACACATAACGCCAAAAACATCACTAAAAACCTTTACATTGGAAAAAAAAAACAATTCTTATATTCTGTAAACTGTGGATTCTGTAAATTCTGTAGCCTATGGAAGCTCATGTCCACTTCAGACGATATTTAAACTAACAATTGTGAAAAATGCCACTTCAATGGTGGATCTGGAGATATAAAGTCACAATTAACTATTAATTTAACTCTTGTGGGTGGGAATGAACCTTGATGGTTGATGAAACTATACATGATACATAAAAGTGTCAGTCACAAAGGTTTTTTTTTTTTTAAAGAAAAAGACAACATAAACAACACGCACAACTGTTTTACAATACTCAAACTTTTAATTAATTACATTTCCAACCTAATTGCAAATGCAGATCCGAAACGAGAGAAAACACAAGAACAAAAAGATTTCTAAAGAAAAAAAAAGCAACGTTATACTAGAGCATAAAACAATTAAGGCAGACTTTCTGGACACAGACGCAACAGTACGCGTCTTCTAATTGACAAGAGTGTATGTGGGCATGTGCATGTTTATGTGAAGCAATAAAAAAATGCACTACTTGACAACAGGCCAAAGGTAATTACAGTCATTTAAAAAAAACAAGCAAAACATTAATTCAGTTCAATTTTAGCAATTAGATAACAAAATGGTGGCACAAGCAAGATGCTATACTCCATGTACCTCTCATTATCCACTCACTTCAATAAACCAAAGCTTCTCTAAAACATTCAAGTCCCTTTGAGTGCAAGTCTTCATGACATAGTAATCTTATATAATTCTTAAATAATTAAGGCACTTTATCTTCAAGAGGTGCAGGCAAGGAATGAAACACTAGCTCAGAGCGATGACAGAAATATGGCATGTTATAACCGTTTCTGTGGAAACCTGATGCACGCATGCACACATAAGAAATCAAGGGCATAGACTACTTGACGTTAGGTTGAATTCTCTTGAGTGTGAGGGGATTTTGAGCCATTTACCTTCTCAAGCATCCTTCACAGAGCTCTGAATATGGAATTAAAACAGATAAAACAGTTCACCCGAAAATGTAGCATGTCCTTTACAGCACTTTGCATGCACAGCTAAAATCCATTTGCAACTAAGTGGGATCTTAGGATGTAGCCTGATGCTAAAACACACAATACTGGGATTGTTGTGGAATTGTGTTAATTATTGAAAAAGAATACACTACTGAACACCGTGCAGTCTGAACTTATGTAAACAAGTGTTTTTAATTTGGGCAAACAATAGGATCTGGCTACACTATGAGCACGATGAAGCTTGTGAAGCATTATAGCAGCTTTTCAGTGACTCATGCTAACATGGACACCGTTGGCATTTAAGCACTGTGATATGACAATGGACAAGCAATTTAGAGCGGTTCAACAAAGAAAGTGAGGCCTTAACAGTCATCTTCTAAGAAACATGGCTGGGAATTAAACACTTTGATATTGGGATGTCAACAAAGCATGCTGAAAATGAAAGCACACACCCAAACAAAACAATTCATTTCTGCCATTACAAAATTTGCAATCCAAATAACGCAAATCGCTTCCCAAGCCAATGACATTCTGACTCGCAAGAGGAAAGTTATTAGCTTCAAACTAATTAAGATTATTACATTTCAAATTTTCATAACACAGGAATGAAGGGGGAAAAAAATATACAGGCAACAACACTACCCAGACAAATGATTTTATGAACAGAGTACCAAAACGAAATACGCTCCGCAGGCAGGAATTAGGCATAATGTAATTGACATTCTGCATTTGAATCAAATCTACCTAAACTCCAGTTACTATATTTAAAAAAAATTCAAACCCAAGCATTAAATTATGAGGACTGAAGCAGCTCTATTCAAAATCTTCAGATAATTAAAGCAACAGGAAAAACAAAATGATAGAATAAGCTATAATATATCCTAAATGCACTACTCTAGGAATATTTTCAAATCTCTTTAGGGTATTTAATCACAAAGTTTCTTCAAAAAAATATCAGGATCTACGTCCAACCATGTTTTAATCACCCTGAAGTATTAACACCTCAGTTTAAGACATTTAATATATATATATATATATATATATATATATATATATTATATATATATATATATATATATATATATATATATATATATATGAAAACAATACAGAGATTCAGTTTATGGTCAAAGAGTTCTGATTATGTACAAATATCAATCTGTTTTTGAAAGGGAGTGCTAGAATCCGAACCGATGTTTCTGCGCTAGCAAAAAATAAACTTCCAAAACTGAGAGAAGCTTTTAGGAACCATGACATATTATCCAACAAATGAATTAACTTTTAATTATCTACTCTGTAATATATAGCGATCAGTCCAGCTGGCAGACACTAGATCTACATCATCGACACAAGCACGCATGCGTGTCTAGAAACCCATGGACAAACAGGCACACACACTTACACAGAGCCTGGACTCGACCGAGGCCCAACACAAACACATTCACACTCTTAAGGCTCACTTTTAAGGCAGCAAGCCACTAACTCCAACTAAAGGCACTTTGACTGTCAATCATTCTGAAAGGGATCATGGATCCTCCACTCTCATAGTGCCCCGTTCTATTCGCATGTCCGGCAGAATCGACTAATTCTAATGAAGACTCATTTTGGGTGTTAGTGGAATTGGATTGGCTGAGCTTCTATTGTTTCAAATCCACATAAACTCCCAAAAGTATAACTTAAGATGGCCGAAATGCTGGCAAGTCTGACAGAATGACAGGATGCTAACTATGGGTATATAATGCATCTCTGATATTACCCCACACTCCACTGACACATTTGAGGGAGAAAAGGGAGCGAGATGACGGATTTAACTAGTTTTAAAGAACTGATGTTCTCTAACTGTAGATGGTTAACAGTGAGGGACTAAGCTGAGGAATGTAATTTATTGCAACATTTTGGCTTTCTTGGTTGGCGCAATTAATACGAATAGGCATAAAAACAATTGAAATGAATGGGGAAAATCGAGTCTAGAACTATATATATATTATATAGTCATGGCAACTATATAAAATACTGTTCTAGTAAAGTTACCTGAAATTAACACTGGAAGTCGGGAAGTATTGTCACAGGCATGATTGCCTTTCAAGGGAACCACAATGATATTGAGGAGACAAATAGCTGTGTTGTCATATAATGAAACATTTACGGGACAGCTGTGGTTGTACTTGAAAGCAGGACACATTTCGCATACCCCACAATGCATATTTACTCTGTGTTGGGTATATTTGTGTTAATGAACTCGAGTATTTGTGAGCGCTTTAACATTAACAAAACAAAGCTCAAGTCACAGGAATTAAATGTCAAATGTTAGGTTAAACATGGGGAATTACGAGAGTATTGTAAGTACGATGTGTCTGTCTCTCTTTTTTGGGTCGGAGTGTGGGTTTTGTGTTGCCTCCAGGGGACAGCGTGTTACAGGGTGTGGTAGTTGCGATCCTTGGATCTGCAGAACTTGTAAAGGAAAAAGATGACTGCTTGAAGGCCAAGGACTAACACAATTCCACCGATGAAACTGGCGGCATCAAATGTGGATGATTTAGATGGAGAAGGTGATGGAGTAGGAGCAGCAGTAGAAGACATGGACGTGACATCTGTGGAAAGGCCAAGTTTTCAGTGAAACTTAAAAGCATAAAGGAAGCGTTTCATTCTGTAAGAGAGAGCTGTACTTACTTGTGACGGTGCTGTTTCCAGTCGGAACAACTGCTGTGGTCGGGCCTGTTGTGGAAGCTAAACAGAAAAAAAAAAAAAAATTCTACCTCAGCAATTAAGACAAATCACATTGTATAGCCTGCTCTTTGTTACGAATGCATGTAGCTGCATTTTTATATTTTAAGGCTTTATTTATATTTATGCTTATTAAAATATTAGTGTTGGCCTTTGCAATTGCAATAGGCTTTAAATGAAGTAGGTATCCGTTCTGAGGTGTGTATGAATGCAAAGAGATTAATCTGGAAGGCCGTACCATTGGTGGTAGCATTTGTGGTGGGGCTCACTGACGGGGTCGGGCTCGGGCTCGGGCTTGGGCTCGGGTCTGCTGTTCAGAGAAAATGCACATATTAAACCCACATCATCCCAACATACAACTGGCAGTGTCACATTTGCAACTTTATTTTTTGCAGATGATGAGTGTAAAAATGATCTTAACGTACTTGTGCAGTTCACACTGGAGCAGCTGGTTTGCGTTTGGTTCTCAGCACTGCCATTAAAACATAAAAACTTTGGCTCATCTGAAACATAGTGAAAAAAAAACTATTAATACATCAATCTAAAGAGAGAGAGAAAAAAACATCAACAACACAAGACCAAAAGTCACTGTGCATTTGAAAAGCAAAAAAAAAAAAAACTTGCTACTCTATTCTATACTATTTCTTGTTCAAATAATCCTTGCTGTAATCCAGAGCTGGAAGAAAATAATATCTCAAAAAAGTTAATCAATATTAATAACCAGTAGAACATGAAAAGAAAAAAACATACCATACTGAGTT
>NC_039262.1:11673096-11708561 GCF_003368295.1 Carassius auratus
CCAAATGAACATGATCTGCAGTCTCTGGCAAATCACACACAAACCAAGGTCATTTAAAAACACTGTGACTGGCTTAAAGCTGCTGCGAGATGGAAGATATGGAAGATTTTTTCCCTCCCACATTGTGAGTATAACAAATCACAAAAGAAAGCCTTGTATACATCTCAGAGAAGCCTGCCATTTTCACCAAAGGTCCAGTAATGACACTTTGATTAAACATTACAAGGTCGAAACTGCTCACATTAAGATTAATAACATGCATTAAATAGAAAAATAAATTAATTTGATTTTCATGTTGGGCCCAAAATGTTTGCTTATGAAGGTAGCCCAGTAGACTTTAGGATAAAGCCCAAGTGCCTAGTCTAGTGCCTTTGCCCCAACAGAGAGGGAGGGAGAGTGTGTGTGTGTGTGTGTGTGTTCTCTGGTTCATTTTACAGCCCAACATGTGATTCTCTGGATAAATATAGATCTTCATAACGCACTTAATCTCAATGGAAGCAAAGCCACAAGACAACAAAATAGAAACCCTGATGAATTGTATTACGCAATAGCGGCAAACCAGCGATCATTTTGTGAGACACACGACAAGAGATCATTTCAGACAGGTTTTAAGAATTCAGTATTGGGCAATACCTAAAACACAGATGGTAAATCGAAAAAAAATCGTAACCAGGCCAAAGTGCAACACCCGCGTTTAACAATATTAAAACTAAGGTTGGAATCAACAACCGGTTCTTTCGAATGATTCATTCAAAAACACCAGCAAAGAAGGTTTTAGTTCTCGATCATTCCTTCGCTGATATGGAAGGAACACCGTGGATTCTTGTAACTACATCACAACTGAATCTATAGCGAGAATCACACAGAACACCCAGGGAATTTCAATTTAAGGCCAAACGACTCTTACGAATCAGGTCTTTTTGTTGAATCGAAAACATGCACAGCGACCAAAGATCGATTCCTAAATAAACGACTCTTTGGAACCGGTTCATTTTAGTGGATTAAAATCTGCAGGGTCCAAATGATTCTTATGAGTAGATTCATTAAAAGGGTCTCTATAACTTACATGAGAATTTGCCAAACTAATTTATTTTATAATAGTTGTATCCGTTCTTTTGAAATGTAAAATGACCTCGTCATTTGGAAACAGACTAACGTTACCGAGGTCAGTTGATGCAAGAAGAACTGAATCGTTACCAAACATTTATTCCTCAGAAGTACAAAAATAATCCGTTATGGAACCGGAATCGCAACCACTCCTAATTAAAATCACAGTTAAAGTGTAGCCGATGATGGCGTGATAGAAGACGGCGAGTGTGTTGTGTCAACGGGACTCGCTGTTTCACTGTTACATTTACAGAATTGAAATCCACTCACCCTGCGTAAATCCCTGGCTTGTCAACGATCCGAAGAGGGCTAGTAATATTGTCACGAAGAAAAGCCTCCAAAACATGATGTCTGGTTGGTTTATTCTCAGTCTTGGTACGGGGGTTCAGGTCGAGCTGTCTGCAGTTTCACTCTAGTGCTGCTGTGGATGTTGCTGCGCTTCCGGCTTCCTGCGTCACGTGACAAGGATGACAAATGTACAAAATCCTGGGACAAAACTGCTTTCCTGCAGGGGGCGCTTGGCGGCTCACAAACATAAATCTTCATCAAGCCACTCCTGAACCACAGACAGTGTCAGAGGTGTCTTACATGGGCTAAGGAGAAGAAGAACTGGACTGTTGCCCAGTGTTCCAAAGTCCTCTCTTCAGATGAGAGCAAGTTTTGAGTTTAATTTGGAGACCAAGGTCCTAGAGTCTGGAGGAAGGGTGGAAGTTGCTTGAAGTCCAGTGTTACGTTTCCACAGTCTGTGATGATTTGGGGTGCAATGTCATTGGCTGGTGTTGGTCCATTGTGTTTTTTTGAAAACCAAAGTCACTGCACCGTTTCCCAATAAATTTTGAAACACTTCATGCTTCCTTCTGCTGGCCAGATTTTTGAAGATGCTGATTTCATTTTCCAGCAGGATTTGGCACCTGCCCACACTGCCAAAATGACCAAAAGTTGGTTAAATGACCATGGTGTTGGTGTGCTTGACTGGCCAGCAAACTCAACAGACCTGAACCCCACAGATAATTTATGGGGTATGGTCAAGAGGAAAATGAGAAACAAGAGACCAAACAATGCAGATAAGCTGAAAAACCCATAACTAATAAATGATAAATGAATAAATGAATGAACTTTTCCACGATATTCTAATTTATTGGGCTTTACACCTGTAAAGTACTTTTACCAGTCCTCACAACAAAATGCTGGTGAGTTAATTTATAGGACATGCACAGGGTTTATTTTGCAGCGCCATGTAGGGACAAAATCGAGCTTTACACACAACTTTACCTGACTTTAGTTTTAAAAAGGCAGCAGACAAACGCTTCTTAACATATTGAAGAGATTATTCCAAAATAATTCCTTGTATTGTGTGTAGTTTTATAATAAATTGTATTCAAGCGCTCACAAATCAGTGCACTGAAACAATTAAAATGGTCTCTCTTTTTTAAGTATTTTACTTTGCATTGACATTTCATCAGCAAGCAACAACTGCTGTAAAATCCCATACGTGTAATGATTAATATTTGTCAAAAGTAGTGTTAGTACAGTAGATACAAACAAAACAGTAGGCTATACATTTTGTTTATAGAATTATCAGATCAGATCTTGGATCATGAACTCTTGTTATGCTGCCCCCAAGTGGACGAGTCCATTAAAAATGTGAACTTTCTATTGATGTGAAACCAAGTTAAACCTTATTGTCCAGATAATTTAATAAAAATAAAAAACTGCTAATTTTTATTTGCACCTAATAACATAGCAATATGTATATATTGTATGTTTGTGTGTGTGTGTATATATATATATATATATATATATATATATATATATATATATATATATATATATATATATATATATATGTAAACTGGACAAAAATACTCTGCACTTCGTTTTTGTGTTAAAATATGTACAATTTTTTTAACACCAGAATAGTCGTTCTGTCAGCAGATGTCGCTGTATACTTTCACATCCAATTCACTCTCATACTGCATTTACTAGACTAATCTTTCTAAATAGTGCTGCTGTGTCAGTGTATAAAGAGTAGCCTATAGATAATATCCATCCTGCCATGTTGCTTCACATGAGATTCATATCAAAATATGTAGGCTATTGCTAATGTTAAATATGCTAAATGTGATGTATTTGTTTTAATGTGTTGCAATATCCTAATGCATATTTTTCATGTCTTACCATAAAGTCTTTTCACAAAATGAAGTTAATTATTTGTTGCCTGCACCATGAAGCCTTTGTCTGAGTACCAAGTGCTTCATTCATTTCAATCTTCAAATTTGTTTTCATATATTTGTCAATAAAAGAAGAATGTACTCTTAGGCCATGCAAATTTCGACCTACTTAAAAATAATAATAATAATAATAAAAATGGTGATCTTTCACACCCATATTTCCAATATTCCGGAATCTTCATTATTAATTTTTAACTACCTATCTAAAAACATGCTTAAACCGACCTAAGATGTTTTGCTGGTTTAAACTGGTTTAAAATGGTCTCACATGTCGTCCAAGCTTGCTAGCCTGGCCAAGTGGTCTTAAAAATACACATTCCCTTTGTACATTGTTTTATGTTCATTAATATGTTTTTGATTTATATATATATATATATATATATATATATATATATATATATATATATATATATATATATATATATATAAGAATATAAATGTATATACATGTAAATATGTAAAACAAAAATACTCAATGTGTTTATTTATATATACATAACAAATATACACAGTACACATAGGCCTATACACATATCATATAAACAAAAACGTTTATGTTGGATGCGATTCATCGCAATTAATCTTTTGACGGCACTAACATTCACGTCATTACTTATTTGACGACTTGGACTGACAAACCACACCTGGTGGATCCCGCACACTAACATATCAAAATTTTAGAGAGAGAGAGAGAGAGAGAGAGAGAGAGAGAGAGAGAGAGAGCGTGCTCCTCTGGCTGGTCTGCACACTGAGAACTGAAGTATATCATCAGTGCAGCAGCTGTCTCAGAAGGAGGTGAAGCGATGTCTCATTGACTCAGGTGCGTAAAGATCGAATTCCTGTGCAGATGTTCCATTGTTGTTTGTATTCTTGGTAACTGCAGGTACAGACAGATGTACGACCATGTCAGTCGATATGAGTACAGGAGGCATTGCTTGTAATTATCGCTCATTTGTCATTGAGTGCAATCGATTAAACCATTGATGCTTATAAATGATGAATGGAAACGATAGAAGAAGCGTAGAAACGATTTTGAATGTATAGTATAAGACATTTGTATTTGCTGTTAAGCATCATACCGCACAATAATTAATTTTAGGTTTCTGTTTTCTCTCTTACCTGATTTTATACTTAGATTAAGCTGTTAGTGAGAGGAGCGCAATTTACCTATATTCGCATTGGGGTTTAAGAGGACACACAGTATGGGGTTCTGTGTGCAAACACACTGCATCTAGTAGTTGTGCTTTGACTACATAGGCACGTTTTAGTTTCATTGACTGTCCATCATCCGGCTGTCTGCGCTGTCCGCGGTGCTGAAATCGCCCCTGCAAGGACGTGAAAACGACGACCTCCCCAACAAAACTTGGGAATGAAGCTCATTCTGAAATTACACGTTTCTTCGACTAGTGAGTCTTTCGTTCGATAATTATATAGCAGAGAATGAAAAATGACGTGAGTTTGTCTTCGTAGTTCACATAAGCTTCTGAAGTGTCAGCTAACAGAGACCGGCGCCTATTACGTATTTTGATTTGAACTTTGTGTTTTACGCTATGAGTCTCAAACTTTAAAATAATATTCCTTTGTCTTCTATTAAAATTAGTTCGTAAATATACCGCTTATTCTTAATCTATGTATGCCAGAAGGGTTATAAAAGGTGCTGTTGTTACAAATTGCCCCACTAGGTGAGCTCTAACAACTGAAAGCATTAAAAATGTTGTAATGTGGTGATCAAATGTGCTCGTTCAAAATAATTGTTATGCCACCCCACCCCATATCATTTGAAATAGTAGGCCTATAATTAAAAACTGAAAAATGCATCAAGCATTAGCTAAAAGCATATTAGTTACGAAACTTTGTGGCCTATATGCTCATTCTCATTTTGTGCACTCTTTTTGGAAGAAATAAATGGGAAAGTTTTACAAACCTTTTTAGAAAAGGGTGTGGATTTATTGATTAGATTATAAAAAAAACAGCTGATACCACTTGTCATCAGTTACACTTAAATTCTAGACCAATCCTAACATCTTTTATGTTTTACTGAGTCTTACAACTGTAATCTCAGCTTTTGGACTGGTGGTCAGAGTGATTTCACCCACATAGCTCATTTTTAATTGGGTAAATTGGTACAACTAACCCTGTTACATCACTCCTCTACTTCATGGGTGTTAAACGATACACTGTTTCTCCATAGGTTGCATTGACTTTTAATGGATGCATGTCTTTAAAACGCTTTTTATAATATATACACTTGTCTTCTCTAACTAACTCTGTGTTATGTTTTCTCGACAGGTGTCAGGGCGCATTCACGTGGTCTCGCGTGCGCATCATGGTCCCTTGATTAAATCTTTGACTGCAGAAAAACGAACACCGCTGGCACGAGCAGCTCGCAAGCTATGCCCGTCACACAATGTTAAACATGAAACGCTTGAAGATGCCCTGGGTCTCGTGCGGACACTTTCCACTTTTCCTGTGTCTGTTTCTACCGACACTATCCTCTCATGCGCTTGGGAACATATACAAGCGTTCGGCGGTGCAGCGCGCGGCGGCCCGGTCTGTCGCCCGCATGGATGGCGACGTGATCATCGGTGCGCTGTTCTCCGTGCACCACCAGCCATCCGCCGAGCGTGTGGCCGACAGAAAATGCGGAGACGTGCGGGAGCAGTACGGCATCCAGCGAGTGGAAGCGATGTTCTATACGCTGGACCGTATTAACGCCGATCAGAACCTGCTGCCCAACATCACCCTGGGCTGCGAGATCCGGGACTCGTGCTGGCACTCTTCCGTGGCGCTAGAGCAGAGCATCGAGTTCATCCGAGACTCCCTCATCTCTATTCGGGACGACAAAGATGGATCTAAGTGGTGCATCGACGGAACCCCTTCCAACCAGCCTCCTCCTAGCAAGAAGCCCATCGCTGGAGTCATAGGTCCAGGCTCCAGCTCGGTGGCCATCCAGGTGCAGAATCTCCTCCAGCTGTTTAACATCCCTCAGATCGCTTATTCGGCCACCAGTATAGACCTGAGCGACAAAACTCTCTTCAAATACTTCCTCCGTGTCGTGCCCTCTGACACGCTGCAGGCGCGCGCCATGCTCGACATTGTCAAACATTATAACTGGACTTACGTATCTGCGGTTCACACGGAGGGTAAGTCACTGTCAGGAACCTGTCGTTCTCATTGTTCTTCTCTTTCTTCTTCTTCTTCTTCTTCTTCTTCTTCTTCTTTTAATTATGGGACATTTAAACAACTTTTCTAAACGACTTATGCCATACAGGTTTCACTGAGGTTTGTAACTCATTTTGGTTCATTAACTCAAACATCTGTAATATTTGTTTGGTTAAATTGTTGTATAGTTTAGAAATCTACAAATTATCCCTTAAATGTGTAGTCAATTAATTTAAGCTGGAGTCTTGATAAAGAAGAGGAGTGTTTTAGAGCTTTTGTGTTCGGTATTACACTTAAAAAAAAGTCTGTTACTCAAAGTAGTTTACAAATATTTAACTTATCTCAAAATTGTGTAAAGTAATGCCAAGGAAAAACAGTTACTTAATGAATTGTAAATGGGAAAACATTGCCATTTTAAATTGTGTTCCGTAAAGTGACAGTCCTCCCAAAATTAAACAATTCTGTCATTAATTACCCCAGCACAACTTATATACAGTATATACAGGGTATAGGCATGTAGAATCTTACAACTTCTGCTATCACTGTAGGAGGGTGCTGGTATGAGTGGATTTCGCCATTGTAGTTGTTTTCTAATTGATTAGACTCCATGTTATAGTCTCTAGTTTCCCTTACTTTGACTACAGGTGGACAAAATTAGATTAGGTTGTGTAAGTCTGACTTTAAATATACAAGCGTGAATGTATAACCCACAGGATTTAAGTGTTAACATTTTTAATTAAGTAAAAACAATTGGAAAATCTGTATTTGAAGATAATGAGTGCACCACTCTTTAAATGTACCTAAATGGTAATGCACTCCCATTAGTTCTAGTGCAAGTGGACCAAAGAGCTTTTATTATTTGCATATGGAAGCATGCTCTAATGACTCAGTCAGTTTCTCCATACAAAATGAGGATAATAATGTATTCTGCCTTTCTCGGTCATAACACACACACATTTTTTTTGTTGCTCCCTCCAGCACTGTTGTGTGTATCACTTTCAATTCAGTTGGTGATTTGTTTATAAAATGTCCAGAGGTGGAAAGCTTGTCTGTTAAACCACAATTGTGATGATTTATGTCCTCATGGGCCACATCACTTTTTTATTTTTAGTGTTTTAATTCTGTTCCACTAGCTGATGGAATTTAAAGGAAATAAGATCAAGCTTGGTTTATAGACTCTTTAGGTTACTGTTAGCATACTTCAGTGAATAAAATACAATGTAACTGCTGCTAAGTTACAATTTTATTAGTAATGCCCTACTTGTTTTCATATTTCATATCTACCAACTTCTAAAAAGCATTTGTTAAAATCAGAATATCCTATTTACTAAAGTAAAGAGGCACCCTTAGATAGATATGAATAAACAATACCGTATAATGCTAATTCTAAGTTCACTGTTCTTTTATTTTGGTGATAAATAATTAGTAAGATGATTTTTCCCTCTCAGAATTGCCTGTAATGGTTTATCAGGCAGGAACTGTGGACTCATAAACACAACATCAGCAACTGTCTTGGACAATTATGCCTCTTGCTCGAAGTAACAGCAGATATCGTCGATTACATTAATTACTCAGCCAAATACAAATGTATCTGCCTGAATTCCATGTTAAACAGTAACCATTTTGAAACAAGCTTTATCTAAAAAAACATCAATAAACAACATAAAAAAACAAACAAATCCGGCTAAAATGTCAAAAATAAAAGGTTTTTTGCTGCTTTTAACTGGTTTAAGATGGTCATCCAGCGTGGTCTTCAGCTGGTTTGGCTGATCTCCCAGTGTGAGCAGCTAAAACAGTACCAAAAATCCCTCTAAAGCCAGCCAAGTTGGCACACTAGTTAGTTATCACCAAAACAACAGAGCAGTGAACTTTTAGTATTAGATTAAAATGGTTTATTTAACACTCTGCTTTTGGTACCTCTCATTTGTAGAACATTTGTATATTTTTTATTATTTTTGTCTCAAAGTAGGTCCACATACTCTAACAAAGACATAAAGTGACAAAGATAATTTGTTTGGCTTTTTTGTCTTGTTTTGTTTTGATTGTTTTCTCCAAATAATTTCATGATTCTAAGCAGGAAGGCTAAAATGATATCATATATATATATATAAATATATATATATAGTTTGTTCTACGATATTCATTAATCATCAACATTTATGTAGTATTTTATGTCTGCTTTATTTTAATTACCAAAAACATTTTTTAATAGTTTTAGTTTCAGTTTAGCTAGTTAACAATAACAACACTGGTGCCGTGTGTCCTTCTATACCAAATACATGTTTTTGAAAAAATAGGGTTTTAGGGCAGGTAAAGAGAACGAGAAAAAGGAAGCGACAAAGAATGAAACCTAAACCCGCAAATACAGTTGTTCCAAACAACCTAAAGAAAGAGAGAAACAGAGTAAAAAGGAATTGTTAGAGAGCCACGGAACTGTGAATGTGCTCAAATTGTTCCCGGCACCCCCACACTACAGAGACTGACCTCCAGACAGTCATCAGTGACCACACACCACTCATCTTTACTGATCAGACTGTAGCACTGTTCTTATCCTGAGCACAGTCAAAAGCAGTGACCTCTGCTGCCTGCACAATAAGATGTAAATTTCGCCTGGCACCCCAGACGTACAGTAAGATGGAACGGAAGATGTTTTAAGCGAGCCTGCAGCTTTTGTACGGACCCGTTTCTGGTTCATACAATATTTTGAAAAGGACACAGTGTGTTCAAGTGACCCATTATGGTAATTTGCAGTAATTCTCAAGAGCACCACAAAGTATTATTGGTGTCCTACTTGTCTAGTTACAGTACAATGCCTGTGGAATATAATTAAAGGATAATGTTTAGTCAGCCGGTCCTTACCGCAAAATAAACCCAGACGGGGTGATCAGGTCTTGAATCACTCTGAAGGTATTTAATGCTTCGGCTATTTAAATAATAAATAAACGTGTGGCTGTGAAATATGAGAGGGATATGAGCTACTTAAAGAGGTAGTTCACCCAACAACAACAAAAATTCTGCCACCCTAATATTGATGTTTTTGAAGAGCTGTTTTGTAAATACAATTGAAATCAGTGGGGTCCAAAACAACATTTGACTGTCATTGTGTCCTTAAATTATTATGGCTTTGGCATCACATGATCACACTTACATGAGATTCATATATTTGTTTTTTATTATTTTGTGTTTTCATTCTAACTGTATGACGCCATTTGTATCCAAAATGGTGACCATTTCTCCATTTCATGTTTTTCAGTTGCCTGTCTGCCTTTCATTTTGTGTCCTCCATAGTCAACTATCATCCATGTCTTATCCAGGGCTCTGACTGGTCTGACAGGTGTTGGATCAGTAGCGGTAATCCATTCTCCATTCTGTGACTTTGATTAAAGCTGCACTAGTTTCATATGAGTTTTAGCTTATCCTTTATTAACCGTCCTACATTTTGTGTCTGAACACAGGTAACTATGGAGAGAGTGGCATGGAGGCCTTTAAGGAGTTGGCCGCAGAGGAGGGTCTATGTATCGCCCACTCTGATAAGATATACAGTAATGCTGGAGAAAAGCACTTTGACCGGCTGCTTAAGAAACTGCGGGAGCGTCTGCCCAAAGCCCGCGTGGTTGTCTGCTTTTGTGAAGGAATGACTGTCCGTGGCCTGCTGATGGCCATGCGGCGCCGTGAAGTTTCTGGAGAGTTCCAGCTAATTGGAAGGTAAGGCTGAAAACGATTCCGTTTCAGGGCAGGAGAGACCACATCACTCACAATGCTTAGAAATAATTTGATCATATTCGTTCATGTCGGAGGAATAAATGGCAAGCTTTGGAAGAGACACAGAGGGCAAAGAAGTCAAAATGACACCCACACTGTCTTGCTCATGGTTTTATTACAACTGAATCATCTTTGATGCTTTTGCATATTGTGTGCAAAATAAGCAAATGTGATTCTAGCACCATGAATAATTATTAGTACATTTGATATGTTGCTTTAATTGCCTATGTATGTGTTTCATATTAAGGCGAATGAAGAGCATACATTGGAATGCTTGGAAATAAAAGTGTTGCTGCCGAATACACAAGTTTCCAGGGAAACCAGATGAGATTAAATATGGACATTGTGAACAGAGGCGCTTTTCACACTTTTCACCACTAATGAATAATTTGTGATTCAGTAGCTGGCTCACAAATCCCTGGAAACTGCCTGCTGCCTCTGTCTTGTGTGGTGTGAGTGTTTGAGTTTATGTTTGGTGTGCGTGTGCCAGAGAGGGTGGTCACTTGTTTTCAGATAGGGATGGGAAAAGGCTGTGGGCTGGGTATTAAATATTCAATCTCACAGCCTCTCAGGAAATGTTTCTGATGCCAAATAACCAGTAGACAACAAAAGATGATCCTTGGTCCCCCAACAGTAAATGCATCATGCAATTACTTAAAAATGTGCCATATGTTTAGTGTTTTCGTATCAGGATAATATAGAGTAGATAGAAGGGGAGCAGAATCAAATATGGGGACTATTTTATAGTATTATTAACTAATACTAAAAGCTGAAATAAGATAAGTATAAATATTAGATGAAAAACTGTAGAAAAAAAAACAAAAACAAAATAAAATTTTTACCTTGCCGAAATAGTTGAACTGAACTGAAAAAAAATAAAAAAAACGTTAAGCTAGATAGAAATATATATAAAATTTATAATAAAAATGGCAAAAGCACATAATAAAATTACTAAAATTAAAATTAAATCTGAAAACATAAAAATAAAAGCTAATTAAAAAAATAATAAATACTACAATAAGATACTAAACAGATACTTGTCCCCATTAGCCCCTATAAAATATTGTATTCTTTATTGTATACTTTATTTGATACTTATTCTTGAGAATACTTTTAATTAGTCAGCTGTGGCATGTGGTCAGTTTGGTCAATTGGTCAAGCAGTTCGATGTTTCCCTAATATCCGGCAAATTCGTTTGCTGAATAATTAAGCTGAATAATGTTCTATCAGCTAGTCTTTATCACTAAAGAAACCCCTTTATGATGATACAAGACCCCTCAGATATTTCAAAGTGGACAGTCTAATCGGTAACCAGTTTTTTAAGTTATCATTATACAATCAAACACACTTTCTGCACAGTTCTGGGTTTGGTTTACAAAGGCTATTATCCGATCAGTCAAACTGTCTGACAGCAAAATCAGAGCAACACTGGATAATATTCTGGGACGGAATCCTTGCAGACTTGAAGATCTGGAAATGAATTGTAGCAGCTATCTTGTTTAATCTATATCAAGGCAACATCTATAGCCCACCCACGTACGATCACAGACAGGCCATCATATTCAGCTAACAGACTTTCTAGGTCAAAACATTGTGTCTGGAGTCTGGATTTTCATCTATTTTCGTATTTGCATGACCCTGTCTCATTCAGTTTCCAGCTGGGTAATAGAAGTGAACATGTGTGTTTTTTTATCCGTACATGTTTGAGAGGAAAGGAGAGAGTAGGAGAGACAGACAGCAAAACCGCTTTTGGGAACTAATGGAGATTTATTCATTAAAACATGTCTTGCATTGTCATGATAATCTAAGTCTGAGCCTTCAAGCCAAGACAAGTTGATGATGTGTATCTGAGGTAGACATAGAGAGAGTGATTATGAAAAAGAGAGAGTGTGTGTTTGGAGAGCTCTTCTGTGAAAAAGAGGATGAGGTCCAGGTGTTCTTCTCCTCTGCATAGTTTATTCCTATAGCCAGCCCGAAAACAGACTATGTAATTTTACACAGCAGCAGAAAAAACATTGACGTTGTAATTTCTAATCAACATCCTCAAGTCTCACGGGTAGCTTCTTTTAAAAGCTTAACTCATTGGATTCACCAGAAGTTGTTAGGCTAAACCGAGTATTATGTTTGCTCCTGCCTCTTAATGATCATTGCTCATTCACACTATATGTTTTACTCCTTATTTAGAGTCCCATATAGCATGTGCCCCAGAGATATTTTCATAGGCACATATTATTGCTCTCAGGACAGAAAAACAACACCAGCTCCTCAGTATTTCAGCTGTGTCTCAAGCACTGTCAGGAAGCCAAATTAAATGTTTAAACGGCAGCACTCTCTCTCCTCCCCTAGTGCCTTCTGTGTTCCCAGTCCCAATAATCCTTTTGCGCTTTCCTCCAAGAACTCCTTCTTGCCTCTTATTACACATTCAGTTAAAAGAACAGAAAAGAAAAGAGAATCTGAGCTTTTTCATCTGCAAAACTCGCACCACGATGATAGACTAATGCGGGTAGTTTATTAGTATTCTGAGTGGTTGTTTGAACAATGCTGTAGTTGCAAGGTTGTTTAGGTGGTTGCTTACATATTTGGTGAATATATATTCTCACAATTATTTATATTTATATACTTTCACTTGGTAGGTAATATATTAATTAGTACAGTATATACACATTTTTGTGTTATTATTGTACATCTTTTAGGTTTCCCCTTGCAACTTGAGGGTCCCCGAGAAGCCCTCTCTCTTTAATTAGCATCACGCTGCATCTCAGCTCTGCTCATCCTGTGAGAATATTGCGGATTTATTTTCTATAATCAGCTGTCATCTTGTCACTGTTTTTGAGACGTGTCTCTTCATGGATAGAAATTAGTAATCTTATCAATGTGTCCCATTCACCAGGGGCCTGTACCATGGGGTGGTATGGTATGGTATGTTTCAGTTTAGTATTTACCAAGCCCAGATTTTAAGCAGTGTGAAAATGGCTCAGTTTTTAGCAGTAGCTATTTATCACTGGGGAAGGTTATGTTCTGGACCAATCAGCTGTGAGGAAAGTGGCACACCTCTGGTGCAATAAAGTCACTCCCCCTTTTTCTCTTTCTCCAAATTAAAGTTCACTAGTTAAAATTTTTTAAAGAAAATTTTGTTTTCACTTTAAGTGTTGGTATTTTAAAAATATATATATTACATATACTATTTATGTAATTATTATAACCTTGACCTGTTACATATACAATTTTTACAGTCTGTTAAATATATTACATTCAAATCTATTAATTATTACATATTCATTTATTATCCAGTAATATGATCACATGATCCTTGAGAGATCATAATGTTGATTTGTTGTTCAAAAAACATTATCTATTATTAATATCATCATCATCATAATTTTCAATGCTCAACACAGCTGTGAGATATATATATAGATATATAGATAGATAGATAGATAGATTGTTTGTAGAAATAAAAAATTAAATACTATTTCTAAAATGCATAACTATTAAAACAGAAGTTAAACAAGAATTACATTTCCTGTAATTTATTATTTGTTTTAAATTCTCAATAAATCATTTAAATTCCATTCATCAAATTGGAAAAGGAACCATTGCTAATGGTCAACTCACTTAAAGTGCTTGACCTCATTTTATCTGATTTCCAAAATCAGTATATTTTATCATCAAAAAAATTAAATATTGAGCTCGGTCCTGGCTTCACTTTTGCTTCTTGTATAACCCTTTATGGTTTCATGTTCTAAACTTGCCTTATGGCTTTAGCATAATTCTTTCCCACGTTTGTTTTTAAGTAGGTCATTTACTCATAGGTGCGCTTGAACTCTCCAAATAGCTTTTCTTCTGAGGTTATTTTCTCCTCAAGTAATGTGGAGAATTGGATTCAGCATTCTTCACTGCATTCAGTAGTGCATGATTGCCTGTGACCTCCTTGTAGAAGTTATCATTTGTGGATATTGCGGTTTTGTAAGAGAAGCTCTCTTGTAAAGCCCCGCGGAGGCTAATTCTCAGGAAACATCTCTTTCTCATTAGCCCTCCATTTTGAGCGTATTAAAAGATTTATTAGTCATGAGGGCGAGCAGAGAGTGAAAAAGACTGACTTTAACAGGTTTTCTAAATCTCTGCATATGGGAAGTTCCCACATTTGGCTGTAAAATCAGCTCATTAGACTAAAACTTGGGGTGGAACTGTAAGAAGGGAGAGAAAAAACACAGTGTGATTTTGGTACAAAAACAACCCTAGAAAGCAAGGTAGCTGGTGTGAATCAGCATTAACGTTATATAGACTCTGAGAAGCTGGAGATATAAACCGGTTTGTGTTGACCTGCCAGTCTTGTGCTGTGCTTCACAGGCGTTCTGAGGTCACTTTCAAGTCTTTAAGGTTCAAACAGCTACAGCGAAACTACATTAGAGTGAGGAAAGCCTGCAGGCATCCCAGCAGCCCTCTCATTGGAACTCTATTATACCACGTCCCATAGGACTTCAAGCACATCTGTTTGTGCTCAGACTGCTGTTGTAATGTTTAAGAGGTTGATTCTACAATGTTTACTTCATGTCTCCACTCAAGTTTTCAAGTTTTGTCCCATGTGAATTCAAAGAATATTAAAAAGAGTTTGACATTGAAAGGTTTGGGGTATAAATGGACTGATTTAGGGTGTCCAGAAGGGGAGAAAAGGACATGCAGAGAGGACATGACAGAGACTCATCATGTGTGCATGTGAATGTAAGATGGAGAGAGAGAGAGAGAAAGAGAGAGAGAGAGAGAATAATAGAGGCAGATGAAAGCTGGTGTGGGGCGAGCGAGAGCAGGCGTGATAGGGGCTCGCAGCAGCAATGTTGCTTGTGAAACACAGAGCCAAGCTGCTGCTAACTGGAGCACCATGAATTAGTAAAGGCTTCTGGATGAGTTTTAATGGCCCTCAGCCTAAGCCTGCACTGTCTTACTCAGTTCTCAAGAGAGGATCGAGCTACAGTCAACCAGAGCACACATGCACATTATACTGGATTTGAGTAATGAAAGAACGTACGATAGGAAAAGAAAAGGGGGGAGGACCAAAAAAGCAGAGCATCTAGTCACCGTTGCTCAATATTGTCTGCATGCATATGCTGTTTTATCAAGTGAGGTTAGTTAATTAAATCTTAAGATCTTCAGCGTGTCCTGCACACAACAACAAATACACAGCACACGCAGGGATGTTTGATTTGAACAAATGACTCTTATGAACCAGTTTTTTTTTTATGAGTGTTTTTTTTTATGAGACACTTGAAAATAATTACTAAACAACCTCGAGTTTGACAACTGACTCTCTCACTGAACTGAGTCATTTTTTCAGTCAAAATGAAATATAAACTATTACTGTGATGCATTTGATAACCTATTAGCTGACTTCTTGTTTATATTATATGACAGTGTGCAATATACATTTACAATATAAAGATATACCACCATTCAAAAGTTTGTGGTAAGATTTTTTTGATGTTTTTGAAAGAAATCTCTTATTCTTACCAAAGCTGCGTTCCTTTGATTTAAAATACAGTAAAAACAGAAATATCATGAAATATTATTCTATTTTATAAAAATGTAATTTATTTTCTGTGATGACTAAAGTTTTCAGCAGCCAATATTCTATTTTTCAGTGTCAGCTAATCCTTTAGAAATATGCTTTGTATATGCATGCTTCTTCCAAAGCCATCTTAAAATCAACCTGTCGTCTAGCACTTTCTTTCCTTCAGTATTTGAAAATTAGTATTATTCCTAATTTGGAAGACTTCCTTAAAGTCAGTAATCTCTATTTAATCATGAAAATTAATCAGAATTGATCAGATTGGTCGATTTTTCCAAATTCTTTTTTTATTATTCCTTTTTGCAGGGTCAATGTTTTAAGAATAAATTTCCTTCCGAGATTAAACTTCCTATTCCAAAATCTACCATGCTACTTAAAAACGAACTTTTTTTAAAAGGGTTAATTCATCAATTTCATGGTTTATTTGGAACCACAAGAAACCCAGACTTAAACTTTCAGTTTTTATGAAACCAAAGGAATTAAGTGGGGTTTCACTACCCAGTTTTCAATTGTATTTTCGGTTTGCACCAAATTAAGCAAATGTTAAGTTGGTTTATTTACAAATTTGATTCACACTGGGTCCCGACCGATTGAATACACAAGATGTTTTGCTAGACTGTTATGCTTGCTACCATTTATTCATAATGTAAAAAAAAAAAAAAAAAAAAAAAGTAACATCTGACTATTATTTCGACTGTAACAAAAAGTTTTTTGGTGTGGAAGGAAATATTTATTCATTGCCAATAAGTTGTCTCTTTAGTCTCAAATTGTGCTCAATACTGATCTTCTTACTCCCATACTACAGAATATTGACCTTTTGACTTGGAGGTCATGAGGAGAGTTGGAGTTTGCTAATTTATTTGATGACGGCCAAATAAGATCATTTTAGGAGTAAAGACATTAATTTAATCTGCCCAGTAAAGAAGGAGATATACAACTGGATCTTACTGAAATAGAAAAACAGCTTTTCCTCATTTATTCTTGATAAGAGGATCTCTGAATTATATACAATGCTCCCTAATGTTGGTTCTTCAATCTATGACTCTTTAAGGTTGATATGGGGAAAAGACTTAGGGTCTCGTTTTAGTGATGAGGTGTGGCTATCCGTCTCTTCAAATAGCTTTCCCAAAAGTGCTTAAATTTCAGTTAACAAACAAAATTATAGATATATCCATTCACGGGACTTATCTAACCCCCAATTGTTCTCGCCTATGCTTTAAATGTAAGGTAGACATTGGCATGTATTTTGGGATTGTGACAAAATCAAAATGTACTGGAATGAGATTCACAGAATTATTCTAAAGATTATTAGAAAGACTTTTGTATCGTCTTCGAAGGTATACCTTTTAAATTGTACAGCAGGTCTGTGTCTTGACTGTGATAAAGAATGTGTATTGAATTTTGTATATACTTGGCCAAAAAATTTATTATTATTATTATGACTACTCTTTTACCACTGGAAAAATTAACTTATGATTTACATCAAAGATCTAAGGTGCTCTGGCACATTTGGTCCTCTCTCTAGAACTTTTTTTTTTGAGGACACTCAGTGACTGTCTTTTTAATTTCTTTATTTCTGTCTTTGCTCTTAAGCAGTTGTATGCATTCATTAAAGAGCTAGCTGTTGAAAAATCTAGTTAAAAGAAAAGAAAAAAAGAAATCGCTCTATACTGTACCGGTGTTCATAAAACTCATAAAATGAAAAAAAAAAATGCTAAAAACATTGCTCTGCCTAATATTTTTTTTAGAGAAAAATTGAAAATGATGCGGTGAAGGTGAACATGTTGAGATTAATCTAAACGGAGAATAAGGGATGGATTGAGCCGTGATGGAATCAAACAGCTCCTGTCCTCCTACAGTATGTGCCATCGCTGCTCTAGTTAGCCTGTCTTCAGCCTCAGGACACTGCCATATCTGCCTATCATAGCAGCACAGTGAATCTCTACCTAAGCTTCAGCTCATTCATTATTCATAGAGGTAATAAAACTCTCTGTAGAGCTCTGCTCTATCTAATCTCTGCCATTTTCCACTCTACTGTGGGGTGCAAAGCTGTTTAGGGAGATGTATTTTAGGTCGAAGCCTCTAAAGGTAATTTTGTCTAATTCGCTCTATGATACCACAATACCGCTGCTGTGCACTGAAGAAGTGAAGTTAGGCAAGCAGAGAATGATGAGGAAATGGATTTATGCCATACTTACAGTAACTGAATAACAAAACATAATAAGCCAAAAATGCTGACTGTGAGAAATATGTGAGTGGAGAAAGAGGAAAGAAAGAAAATGAAGGTATAAAAGTAAGCAGTCAATAGTAAAAATGCTTGTATTTTACATTTTACATTAATTTCTTTATATTATAAATACATGTATAAGTGCAACATAACAGTTCAAGTGAAAAATGACTTGAAAATAAAAATGAAAACATAAGACACCAGCATTCAAGTAATAATTTTTTTGTCATTTTTTTAAGAAGTTATTTGTTCAGAAATTTGTTCTAAACTGTTCGGTTTACTTCCAGGATTACATTATATCAGCGAAACAAAAGCACTCACAGCCCAAAGCTAACATGCTTTGGTGCCCACGGGTGATTTAAGCGAAACTGATTCTCATTTGTATGAAAGCTGTGTTTATACAAGGAAGCCAGATCTTTATGACACAAATTCCTCATCATCTGACATGTTATGTTCTCACTCTGTTTTTGAAGCGATGGCTGGGCAGATCGCGATGAGGTGGTAGAAGGATATGAGCAGGAAGCAGATGCTGGGATCACAATGAAGTTGCAAACGGAAGAAGTTCAGTCATTTAATGACTACTTTCTAAAGCTGCGTTTGGACACCAACACGAGGAACCCATGGTTTGCTGAGTTCTGGCAGTACCGCTTCCAATGCCGCATTCCCGGTCATCCCCAAGAGAACCACAACTACCAAAAGATCTGCACAGGTAAACAAAGATCTAGAAGCTGTTCGAATGATATCAATGTGCTATCAGTAACATTTCATATTAGTTTAAAATAAAATAAAGAAGAACAAGTAGATATATTTCATTTTCATGATATATTGTCAGTTTGGCAGTATGTTATTTTGCATAACTGATGTCTGTCTGATTGAATTAATCTGTTTTTAGGAATATATTATGTGCATGATATTCTACTGAATTATTAATGGTAACTCTGTATATTTTTTTTCATGTAATTATCCTCTGGTCGGCGCTTTTAAAGGTGATATAGGTAAACTGAATTGTGCCCCCTCATCTTTTGTGCTTTTCTAACAATTGTTCTCTTTGCCTGTCCACATAGAAATATAGCTGAATATCATTGTACACAAAAGCAAATATAATCTTGGATCAATCTGTGTAGTAATGTAGGTTAGTTTTTGATTGTTTTTATTACGTGGCAAGAGCTTATAGTTTGTTATTGTTTTCTTCTTCTGAAAGACCCTCGTGGTGGTAAGTGAGAGTTGATGAAAGACATTATGATGTTATGATACCTGCACTGAAGAAGCACTTCACTATAGCAACAGACAGCACAATAGGTTGGACTGTGTTTGGCTGCTTCGATTGGCAGAGCTATTCTCAGTTATGAAGATGATGTGCAATTCAGAGAGGTATTGCATACAGTTGAAGATGGGAAATGAAACAGTGACAGAAAAACATCGGCTAGTTTCATCGTCATTATAAAAAGCTGTAGACCCTCTATGAAATATACTTATCCTGAACAAATTTTATGAACATTTATTGGAAAGACTGGTATGAAGGCTGTTCTTTTTCTCATATTTTATGGTTGTATTCTGACCATGGGTTTGGAAAGGCATCAGATTGATATCGATCGTAAAATTTTGATAAGCTGTATCTCTACAAGTCTTCCATTTAGCCTAAAAGTCAAGCAAAGTCAGACAGTATGCTGCCAAAACAAGACATCAGTCCAGCTTTTCTGTGCTGCTTGTAAGGTAGGCTTGATGGCACTGAGAGCACAAGAGAAGCTTGTTGCGCAAGAAGAACTAAGCTGTCACAAAGTGTGTGTGAGAAACCGTGTGAATGTGCAAAGACAAGACACAATCACAGTGTAATGAGGAACCCACACTGCCTGCATGTGTGTGAGAGTGAAGACTTCACCTGGTTGATTTAGTCAGTCACTCAGATCACTTTCTGAATCAATATTTTTGTCTTTTTTCAAGCATAAATATCTGTCTACACATCCTTAAATCAAAACAAATGTACTCGAGAAGCAAAACTACTTGAATTTAATTACAATAAAAAGGACTAAAATCTTACCCCGTTGCCAAATTTGTTTTTGTTTTATGCAAAAATGCACTAAATGTGGTTATTTTGCTCTTAAAACGAGAAAAAAAGAGAGACTAATTGGATAAGGAAATCAGTTTAATGTTTTAATATATATATATATATATATATATATATATATATATATATATATATATATATATATATATATATATATATATATATATAAAAACATTAAATATATATATATATATATATATATATATATATATATATATATATTAAAACATTAAACTGATTTCCTTATCCAATTAGTCCAATTAGTCTCTCTTTTTTTCTCGTTTTAAGAGCAAAATAACCACATTTAGTGCATTTTAATTTTTTTTTCATGTGATTTAATTTTGATTGAAGGATGGATGTTTTAAGGAATTTTTACTGGGAAAACAAGACAAAAATACTGATTAAGAAATGTATTTTTTTTTTGCCGTGCACAGCTTGTGCAGTTCCAGGAACTGCATTTAACTTATAATTATATTTAATTAATCTATGATTTACTTTTTTGCTTCTGATCTCTCAATGTATATGTAGCACTGGAATGGCTTTTCAATCAGTTGGCTTATGAAATATGGCTTTTGTCCAGTGGCTTGCCAGTTCTAAGATATGAAATTCGACGAAAGCATGTAGTTTGCCAGTCTGCCAACAGGACTCTCTTCCCTTTATTCAGTTTCTTCAGTGTGTTAAATGTGATCATATTTTAATATTAGGGGCATACAATTATATATTACGTTAAGATAAAGTGACATTCTGCCTTTAGTCACTAATAATCAGAAATTTGCAAATATATTGGATTATATTTTGAAAGCAAAGAGCCTCTGGCTGTACTTAGTCTTTCAGGGCAATTTAATTCGTTCAGCATCCAAATTTTTTATTAGCTAAATTGCCATCAAATTCAATAGATAAATGCATATAAAACACAAATCCTGTAAGGATGGAGGCAGAGTGACACAAATACAACTATAGTCCTTACTTTAATTTTACTCACATTGGTTTGAAATCTTTTCCTGACAGGAAATGAGAGCTTGAAAGACAACTATGTCCAGGACAGCAAGATGGGCTTCGTGATCAATGCGATTTATGCGATGGCTCATGGTCTTCATGATATGCATAAAGAGCTGTGCCAAGACCATGTTGGCTTGTGTGAGGCAATGGATCCCATTGACGGCAGTAAGCTGTTGGACTATCTACTGAAGACCTCCTTTTCCGGCGTGTCTGGGGAGGAAATCTACTTTGATGTAAATGGAGACTCACCTGGGAGGTAAATTACAAGAATTCTTTGTATGTACTAGTACTAGAGTTCTATTTTAGTTCTATTGTAGTAAGCTATATATGGAGGCAAGGGTAGACTAATTAATAATGCTTTTCTCCTTAGATACTCAGTTTTAACCTCACACACAGGTGTGACATTTGTGGAGTAGTTAATCCCAGAAATGTTTATAAAAATAAAGCAAATTGTGGTGAAAATGTGAAATATACTGATATACTATATATTGATTATAAATATACTAATTTAATTGAAACACTGAAAAGGTCACTAAAATTGTTCAGTGCATATAAAAAAGGACCATTTTATTCTAAATCTGTTTTGTATGAATCATGCTGTTAGCTTATCAACATGCTAATGTCAAAAACTGTTGAATGTGCAGTTGCTACGTTGCAAAGTAGATAGTTCCGAACCAGTCAGCCCTGCTGAAAACAAAGCAAAAATAAACCAGCCTCTACCTACTTTGCTAGAAATAGTTTTAAGGTGGTCTCCCAGCCTGACTAAACTGGTTTTTAGCTGATTTACCTCGACGGTCAACTGGCATTTTACTCTGACCACTTGAAATGTGCCCAAAACCACTGTAATACAAACCAGCTAAAACCAATTTATTTATAGTTCAGAGTAAATCCCATTACTGTGTGTAGTTTTATGCTTGGATTATTACACTGTAAGCTTAGAAACATGTTAACATCACTAGGGTGACCATATGTCCTTTTTTTTCCTGGTCCTGACTAGGATTATGACTTTGGACTAAGTTTTGACTTTGATTTCCTATTGACATGTTCTCTACAGTCCTCATAAATTCAATTATGTACAGTACAATGCCTGCACACTATTTTTTATTCCTTACCTTCAGCAAATATATAACAAAGGCAAAATCCTGACATTTTTGGCCATTTACAAATCCCATATAACATGTCAAATAACATGTCCAAAAAAGAGGACCTGTGGCCACCTTAAACATCACACACACAATTGTGTGTTGAATTGCTGTCTGTGTAGAGCATTCCAGATGAGGCATTTCAATGAGCGGAAGAAAACTGCAAGTGTATCTAGTCAGCTGATTAGGTTTTAAAACAGAGCTTAGTTTAATGTCAATATGACAGTTTGTACCTGAATGGCCAGTGTGACATTGAACATTATGAATACCTGTTCTCTAAGGCAACAATTGATCACGCACCCTCTCTGGTTAGATTTGGCACCCTTGCCAACACATGCAAAAAGGTGCATATCAGATGGTAATAGACCTGGAGTGGAACAGATTGCCTGTCTCAAGGAGATGTTTCAGTCCTCTCCACTCCAATACCTTGATGCTGTCAGCTCCTGTCACCCTGGCTATACACGAACAAAAGATGGCACCTCCACCACTGCCAAGACAGCCATTGCCTTGTGTACATGTGTGAGCTTGCGACACTTTGCCTCATCTGTAAGCTAGTATGGATGAGTGGACTGAGCACTCAGGAGGTTGTGGATTCATATCCCAGGTGGAGGATGTGAAGTTGAGAGACTTGGATGTGTGGACATGGTAAAAGTGTGAACTCTGCCTCTTACTAGTCCCGAGGCTTCAGCAGCACTGAGCTACTTATTATGGCAGACTTGCTCTTTTTCTTTCTCTTTTTTTCATTCACCCATATCATTACCCCCACTCTCTTTTTCTTTTCTCTAAGGTATGATATTATGAATCTTCAGTATGTGGAGGAGCTGGGCCGCTATGATTATATTAAAGTGGGGTCGTGGCATGAAGGTCTCCTGAGCATCAGTGATTATAAACTCATGGCGAACCGCACTGAAATGGTTCGATCCGTCTGCAGCGAACCGTGTTCTAAGGGACAGATCAAGGTCTGTATGTAGTATAACCATCGTGTGTATTGTATTTCAGTTATATACAGTTAGGTCCATATATATTTGGACACTGACACAATTTTCATAATTTTGACTCTGTGTGGCACCAGAAACAATCAAGATGAAAATGAAGTGCAAACTTTAAGTGTTAATATAGCATAAAATATACACAGTTGCACCATTTTCAGGGGCTCAGATGTAATTGGAAAAATAAATATAATAATAAATAAAATGTTAGTTTTTTGATATTTTGTTAAGAAACCTTTGCAGGCAATGACTGCCTAAAGTCTGACCCTCATGGACATCACCAGAGACTGGGTTTCCTCTTTTGTGTTGCTTTGCCAGACATTTACGGCAGCTGACTTTAGTTATTGTTTGTTTGTGTGTCTTTCTGACATTAGTTTTGTCTATAACAAGTGAAATGTCAATCTCTCTGATGGATTTGTTTTGTTTTTGCATGGGGAGTTCCTTTAACTGCACAATATGGGTTTCACAACAACAGCTTCCAAATGGAAATAGCACGCTAGAATTAACTCAAGACTTTTTACCTGCTTAATTGAAGTAGAAATAACGAAGGAATAGCCCACATCTGTCCATGAAAAGTCAACCGTCCAATTACTTAATATGGTCCCTTGAAAAAGTACATATTAAAGAGCTGTAATTCCTTAACCTTTCCTCCAGTTGTGATGAGAATACCCTCAAATTCAAAAGCTCAGAGTGTGCAGTTAAAACCCATATTCATTAAATAACTGCAACTTGAATATGTTTTTGTCAACAGCTAAAGTAATAAAAATTGTGCATGTGTTCACATATATATGGACCTAACTATGTGTGTGTGTGTGTATATATATATATATATATATATATATATATATATATGTGTGTGTGTGTGTGTGTGTGTGTGTGTTAAAATTTTATTCCATTTTGATGATTAGAGCTTATTGCTAATGAAAGTAAAAAATCAAGTATCTCAAAATATTACAATATTTCCTAAGGTCAAAAAAAATTCACTGACTCCAGCTTCAGTCCGCTCCTTGTCATTTTCTAAAGTGTACAAATCAGCTTTGCTTGACAGTATTCTAAAGCTTGCGGTCATCCCTGTTGCTTGTGCAACTTTTCCTACCAAGTTTCTTAATTCCAGTCAATTCAGCATTAAATATGCTTTGATACAGCACTCTGCGAACAGTCACCCCTTTCAGTAATTACCTTCTGTGACTTAACCTCTTTGTGGAGGGTGTCAGTGAGTGCCAAGTCAGCAGTCTTACCCATTACGGTGGTTTCAAAGAATAAGAGATACACAGAATTTATTCTGTAGGGATGGATATTTAATGAAGCTTAAATGTAAATATTCTAATATTTTGAGATACTGGATTTTTTAATTTCATGAGCTGAAAGCTCTAATCATAAAAAAAACAAAAACATTAAAATGTAATGACTATATGAAGTTACACTTTTTGAAATATATATATATAAAGTATATACAAATACTAATATAAATACATATGTACATTGTTAGTTGTTGTGAGATGTATTAACTGATTTGAACTAATAAAACTTGAATTGTGAAGTACTACCATAGTGGGCATCAAAGTAAAAAAAAATACTGGTGTTTTCTGACTCTAGGTGATCCGTAAAGGAGAAGTGAGTTGTTGCTGGATCTGCACTACATGTAAAGATAATGAATACGTTCAAGATGAGTTCACATGCAGAGCTTGTGACCTTGGCTGGTGGCCTGATGATGAACTGGCAGGTAAGAGACTTTGTTTAGATTTCGTTCAGCCTCCTAATTATCTACACATCTATTAAAATAGGTCTTCATTTAAAAACCTAGACCAGTATTTCATTGAGAATAGCTCAAATCAAACTATGATTGCTGTATCTCCTTTAGGCTCCTCTCCTCTCTATGCCCTTAGCATCCTCCTTACCCAACACTTTCTATCCCTATGGGCTGTGGGGTGCGTGTTATTTTGCAGCAGCGAGCAGAGCTGGATAACAGTGAGGCTGGAATCCCATTAGTACCCAGCAGCCGTGTGTCAGGCTCAACAGTTTCGCCAAGGAACCTGAGCAGCAACAGGGAATTCTGATTACCAGAGAGACAGACCGATCTGAGATAGAGAAAAAGCTCTGTCATAGCGATTGTGAGAAAGAGACCCTTCAACAATATATAGAAGGCTTTGTCATAAAGAGAGTGTTCAGAATCCATAGAATGAAATACACACAAAAGTAGGGCATATGAAGCTTAAGGGTCAATGATGTGATGTTCTTCTATTCATTTTTAAAATAAATAGTAATAATACACACACATATACATATATATTAGTGCTGTCAGATGAAAAATCGTGATTAATTAAATCCAAAATAAAAGTTTTTGTTTAAATAATATATGTGTGTGTATTGTGCATATTTATTATGTGTATATAAATACAAGCTCACGCATGTAAATATTTAAGAAAAATATGTTACATTTACATATTAAATATTTATTTATAATATAAGAATATAAATATATAAATGTATATACATGTAAATATTTAAAAAAGATAAAATGTGTGTATTTATAAACACATAATAAATATACAAAATACACATACATATATTATGTAAATAAAAACTTTTATTTCGGATGTGTTTAATCACGATTAATTGTTTGACAGCACTAAAATATTCTAAAAATTAAATTCATTCACCACTATTGGAAAGTTTGAGGTCAGGAAGTTTTTTTTAAAAAATGTTTTATGAAAGACGTCTCTTATGCCCAAGGCTGAATTTATTTAATTAAAAAATACAGTAATATTTTTAAGTATTATCGCAGTTTCCAATTTTTGTATATTAAAAAAAAAGTTTTAAAATAATGGCAAAGCTGAATTTTATTATCAAAGTTGTAAACTTTATATTTTTGTGCAACCTGTATACATAAGGTTCAAAAGAACAGCATTTATTAGAATTAATTTGTAAATAATGTGAAAGTCTTTAAAACCTTTTAATCAATTTAATGCATCCTTGCTGTATAAATTAATGTCTTTAAAAAAAACTTTTCAGTGGTAGTATACAAATAGTTCAATGACCTAAAAAGACCTTTTTATTTTTCCTAATATCATTATGAAGAAAGAAGCATCATTACTGCTTCACTGGTTATTATTATTTAAAAAAAAATAATAATCTGCATTTGCAATATTTGTTAAAAGTTTTTGACCAATTTACCTTGAAAAATATATTTACAAGCTTCAAAAGTACATTTATAGGTATTCCAGGTGTAATGCAAAAATGGTTACACCATAATTCCATTTTAACTTAATACTTAAAAATACTGGGAATTTGTATCAAAATTTTTCAATACCATATGATACCAACATGTTTTTTTTATTTAGATTTGCATACTTTTAAATTCCACTGATCTTTAAAACTGTTAAGGCATTAAAACTCATGAGTACACACATAGCACATACACCACATGACGACACAATGCAATCTTTTCCAAGAAGATTGGCAGATCCAGAAGTCCGACAGTCCTTAAATTCTGTATTTGTTTTGGCCTTTTCTTGATTTATTTTCCATCCATCTTGACTTCCCGTCTGCTTGATTTATTCCAGAATGCAAGCCTCTCCCACTTAAGTACCTGGAGTGGAGCAGCGTGGAGTCAATTATCGCAGTGGTGTTCTCCTGCCTCGGAATCCTGGTAACTCTATTCGTCACCTTCATCTTCATCCAGTACCGTGACACGCCGGTGGTGAAGTCCTCCAGTCGTGAGCTTTGCTACATCATCCTGGCGGGTATCTTCCTTGGCTACATATGTCCCTTCACTCTAATCGCACGTCCCACTGTGATCTCCTGTTACCTTCAGCGCCTTCTAGTGGGCTTGTCGTCTTCCATGTGCTATTCCGCCCTGGTTACCAAAACCAACCGCATTGCACGAATCCTGGCTGGCAGCAAGAAGAAAATCTGCACACGTAAGCCCCGCTTCATGAGCGCCTGGGCGCAGGTGGTAATGGCATTCATCCTGATTAGTCTCCAGCTGGCCGTGGAGGTTACACTGATCGTGCTGGAACCCCCCGAGCCAGTGAAGAGCTACCCCAGCATCAGGGAGGTGTACCTCATCTGTAACACGAGTAACTTGGGCGTAGTGGCTCCGTTGGGTTACAACGGCCTGCTCATCATGAGCTGCACCTACTACGCCTTCAAGACCCGCAATGTGCCTGCCAACTTCAACGAAGCCAAGTACATTGCGTTCACCATGTACACCACCTGCATTATCTGGCTGGCTTTTGTGCCCATCTACTTCGGCTCCAACTACAAGATCATCACCACCTCCTTCTCCGTCAGTCTCAGTGTTACTGTAGCACTGAGCTGCATGTTCACACCCAAGATGTACATCATCATCGCCAAGCCCGAGCGCAACGTACGCAGCGCCTTTACGACCTCAGATGTGGTTCGTATGCACGTGGGTGACGGGAAGGTGGCTCCTTGCCAGAGCAACAGCATCCTCAACATGTTTCGCAGGAAGAAGAAGAACAACAACGCGACCGGCAGCACCAAGTGAGTGACAGATAATAATAGGTTTGAGTCACATTTCTGAAATATCAGCTAAATGCACATACAGGCTATGAAACGGATGGAAATAAAATAATAGTATTTCTTTCTCAGAAGCACGCCAAGTTGGACTGCAGCGATAGCTCTGAAAGTGTTCTTTCTAGCATGTGTGTGTATTTGAGTTGTCTCTCCCATGTTTTTCTACCTGCTGCAAACCAAGAGTATGTATGTAGCTAGAGCCAGACACTATCAGTCGTCCTCTATCTGTGCTGAATCCTCGTCCAAAACCTAATTTTCATCAGACTACCCATCCACTTAGTACCTCTCTCCTCCTCAGTATTAACCCACTTTTCAGTGTGCCTCCTCCCCCATGTCAAACCTTTTCCTGACTAAAACTTTAACCCAGAAAATGTAACCCAGTTCTTGTATAGGCTGTAGCTCCCATATCCAGTTCCCTTCTAAAGCCCCATTCACACTGATAGCGATTGTTACTGCTGGATGCTTCAACGTTGATGGGTGGGCTTTAGAAAATCTGATCACAAATTAGATGTATTCCAGGCAAAATTAAGATTTTAATGAGCAATCTGGCTGCTAAAAAGTAACTTTATAACAATAAAAATAAACATAAAGTACTCTATGTCTGTAGATTACAGCAAGTCATAGTGCGTTGTAAACATGATAAACGATTATGAATGAAACAGGCTCAGTGCTGCTCATCTGCATAAGCATAACCTACTCTCAACTTTGACTTGTTACTGGATGTCCTAAATGCAAACTTTTGTAGCAATTTTCCCTCTTTAGTACTCGCCATGTCAACTAACTAATTGTTTGTACTAAATGTACTTATTAGTAAATGTCTGCATAAACTTAACTCCTTTTGGTATTCACTGGTTACTACATTGATTTGCTCCATATTTGCATAAACGGAAACGTTTTTATAAAATCAACTCTCATTGGTAGTTGACACATTGAGTCCCTTCTCATTTGCATAAAATTTAACTTTTCATATCTTGACAAATCAATAGTATTCTTCACATCAATCACAGCTCATTTGCATAAACTTCACTCCTATTGGTAGCTGCTGCATTGAGTCACTGTATATTTGCATATACTTGAAATACTCTAAATGTTGACGCCTCATCAAGTCAACGATCTTTTGCATAAACCTAAACTTTTGCATACATTTTTCTACCATTGGTAATCACTGTATGTAACTGGTTTGCATAAAGTTTATTCTTGCTCTCATTTGCATAAACATAAACTTTTCTCTATTTTGATACATCACCAGGCACACCAAAATCTGCCCACCCTCGTTAAAAACAAATGACTTCCAGTCACTTTGCCAGAACAAATCTCTGTCAGTGTGAACGCCCCTTGATTCTGACACAGATTTCAGCTCTGAGGCCTTACTGTCCAGTTAACTTAATTACACTAAGAGTGGACAGCAAATGCCATGTTGATCTGAAACTGAGGGGAATTCCATGAATCCCTTATTCATACTGCATGACATACAGTTAAAGCAGAGAAGTGCAGAGAAGGAATGGCAGAGAATGAGCCATCGTGGCTTTCATAATGCTCTGTAAGCAGGTCATTATGAGATACGCACTTGGCATGTTTGAGGGATCTCTGTCAAACGCTTCATGAATTAACAATGTTGAGTTACACATTGTGTGCTAACCCTAATCATGAGAGTTTTATGGCTGATAATTGTATGAACTGTATGAATGATGACATGCATAATGATCATTTTTTCTGTGATGTTCTTCTCTGTCTCTGTGTGTCGCATTCTGGCGTGTCTTCGTGGGAATAACGTTGGGTCTCTGTTTCATTCATAGTCCTAATGGAAAGTCTGTGTCATGGTCTGAATCAGGTGCCAGACCCCAGGGGAGGGGGTCGAGTGTGTTCCACAGACTGTCTGTGCATGTGAGGAGGCAAGCAGTCGGCCAGAGTCAGACGGCGGTCATACGACCCCTAACTAATGCCTCACAACCCCCCGAGTCTGAATATGATGCTGGTCTCAACACAGCCCCCAATGGCTCTCACCCCGACAACAAGGATCTCTACAACCTCAGCGAGGGGCACGATGGGGGTCCCCAACCTCCTACAACCCACGAGGGAGGGCTACCACCTTCCTATTCCCCTCCTAATTTAATAGACCACAGCACTGATTGTCCTCAAGGGAGGCCGGTGGACACTCTGAGCTCTACAGTTCCTGATTTTGACCAATTTGTAATCGGCACAGGCAACAAGTTGAGCCCTGTCACCTATAAATCGTCCACCAATCAACTGCCTCTTCCCCTGCAAGGAGAGGCGTTCCCTGAGGAAGGTTCAGAATTGGAAGCTTTTGACCTCATTCAAGGGTTTCTGTGTGAGAGTGCCACACAAGAAGAGGAGGAGGAAGGTGTGGAGGAAGATCTGGCACATAGTAAGCTCACTCTGCTCACTCCACCTTCCCCCTTTAGGGACTCACTTCAGGCAGGGGGGTCCATTCCCGGATCCCCCGGCTCTGACAAAAACCCTCCCTTTTCCCAAAGTATGAACTACGCCCCAAAACAAAGCTCTTTTACGCTGTAAAAGCACACGCTCAGGACAGCGCTGTTTATTATTCGATTACTGCAGGATATCATTTGCTTGCTTACTTATCTTCGTAAGTCTTCGTAAGTCTCTTTCGGAAGGCAGGAAGAACCTTGAACAAATGGGACGTCCTGTTGGGAATATTTTTCTCAGAGGAAGTGTTGGCAGCATCCGTTTTCCAAAATGCTGCAGAAAGTTGGAGTGCCAAATATTATTGTGTTGCCGTGCCCGAAATCCGCTGGCAAGTGACATCGCAACAATCCAGGAGTGATAATGCCAGCTTACCGCTTTACTATTTCACTCTTAGCAGGATGAGACACACTTTTCTTGGATTGTATGTGCTTTTGAACTATGTAGCTGGACTTAGTTCTGATTCAATCCAATCATGGAACAAATGATGATTTAGGATGTAGACGGCACAGACACATAAATGCAACAAGTGCATACAAGGGAATCAAATCGTATAGCAGGCTGCTGTGTAACTGGTTTTGGTATCTGATTTTCAGCTTCAGTAACAGTGCACAAGTCAGAGTGAAACAAGGAAATTGTGTACGCACAAAACTCACTTGATTTTCTGGATGAGTAAATGTGGAGTTTCCCATCTAAGGTGTTTTCCAATTTCCTTGTGGCTCCCAAATGTAAGTTTCAGAGCTTTTGCTTAGAGAGTCAAAGGCAAGAATGCTGATTGTAATGTTAGGTATAGAATACTATTTTAGCTTCAATATGGAGCCAAGGTAAATAAAACAACCTGTGTTTTTCTTAACATTACTTTGTCTCATGCGTGAACTCATCCTTGGAAAAAGGGAGCAATGTTTTGCAAACATTTGTATACTGTTCTGCCATCTATCGTTTTCCACACAGATGGTGTCTTTGTATTTCTGCTATATGTTTCTATGATTAGAATGTGAGATATTTGTAAGTTTTAAAAACAACATCTTATAACTTGCTCTTTGTGATAAAGGGACGTACTGTATATGGTGGCACTGAAGCTGGAGTAACTTTTCAGCGACTTTTACAAACTTTTAATGTTCCATTTTTAAACTGTAACTGAGTAGTTGCTTCTAGTGGTAACTTGTAGCATTTACTGCCAATCTCGCATAGGATTATCACATGAATATATGACTGTATCACATTAAGTTTTACAGGACTATTAGAATGCAGCTCTCAAAAGAACAATATTCTTGAATATCTTACATATTGTATTTGTTATTATGCATTGTAATATTATTAGGTCTTTTAGTGTAAGTTGTTTGGAACAGAATCCTTTGTTCAATGTAAAGTAATCGACAAGATCACCGGTTTACGTGGTCAAACCTAAAAATGAGGAGAATGCTCTTTTTGCCAGGACAAATCATGCTGTAAAATAAATATTTTATATCTAATGATGTCTTTTGTTTTCCACAACCTTTTCCGTTTATGAGCTTTATGCTTTTAATGGATTTAAAATGGCCATGCATGGTATGGTAACTTTATTTTATGAACTGCAAATACAAGTGGGTTTTTAATACACTATTAAGAACCGTTTAGTGTCAGTTTAGTTTTATTATGGCATGGTATCATTATCTTTAATATCTCCGAAATTAGATTTTAATATTACTTCATAATAGCATCATCTAACCTCACATCATAAAATGAATTTATTCATATTGTAAGGCAAGCACTCAAACTGTTTTTATTTCATCCTCGTGTTCGTTTCTGTCTGCTTTTGATCACACCAAATTTGATGTTGCGCAATCTTTGCATTGGAGACTCGCGTTCAGGAACCACACATGTTGAAATTCAAACTCTTTTATGTAACTTCCACGACTCACCAGACCGTAGCGCGTGAGTGTGAGTGCTCTTTATTGCTTTGACCCTAAAGCCCAACCGGGTGAAAACCAAAGCAATCCAATCGAGGCGTGATATTTCCGGGTCCTATGACTTATCAGGTGGTTGTCCGGTGGGAGGAGAGGGAGCGTGTGCTTTCTGTTTGAATACTTTCCTTACTCACGTCCCCGAGCCCAAAGCACTTCTCCAAACTGTGTGAGGGAGTAGAGAGGAAGTTGCTGATTAAAAGTTGCCCAAAACTTTCCTCTCTCATAACTGACATTTGGCAGCATGGCAGGCGGGTCTGTGTCGGAGTGTAAGGAGTATTTGTTTAAAGTTTTGGTAATCGGGGAACTTGGTGTGGGAAAGACGAGCATCATCAAGCGATACGTGCACCAACTCTTTTCGCAACACTACAGAGCGACCATAGGAGTGGATTTTGCGCTCAAAGTCATCAACTGGGACAGTAAAACACTAGTGCGACTACAGCTATGGGACATCGCAGGTAAGGACGTGTAAATGGAAATGTCTTAAATCTAGAATTAATTTAATAAACATACAGATACAGTTTTAAATGTTTTGTATTGTATATGGCCACCCTTATAGTAGTATACGTTTTTAACCCCCTTGTCTCGAGATTAATAAGCCTCCAGGCACGCACAAGGTAGCACATGACTCTTGATGTAATGTTTAGTTTAGACTAGCTAATGATGGAAAGTCCGAGTTCATTCAGAGTTTCGGTTCCTCTGAACAGTTCGTTTCAAAGAATCGTATAAAGAGTCAACTTTTGTTATAGTGTAAATCTTTACATTTCAGTTAAGTTTTATTAAAAGCATCAAATATAAAGGATAGTTTTAATTTCCATGTGTCAACTTTGATTCCGTCCATAACACAATCCAAATAATTAGCATTTACAACTTAAACTCTGCATTTAGCTACTGTTGTTATCACTCGGTTGAAAAGGTTACATTAAAACGTAATTTCTTCCTAAGCCTGTTACAACTGTCAGTCAGTTGTAAATATATTTTAAGATCATTTTATTTGTAACGTTTCTACCACCACACTTCGACAAATACTTTACTATCAGTGACTGGTTCTCGAATCATGTTCAAGGGGATGTTCTCTGTTCATCAGAATCGTGATTTAAACCATTTAATTTTTTTTAATTAATTGAAAATTCGTGATCCAAAAATCAGATTTGTGAACGAGTTAGTGCACAGGTTCAAGTGGTTCATTAAAATGATCCGACACGATGAACGATTCGGACTTCGCTTTGATTCCAGATCTGCTCCCAGCAAGGCATCCAAAAGTCTACTTAAAATGAAACCGGGAAATCCTGGCTATTATGACAATAAAAAAAAAAAACAGCTTGGAAAGAATACGCTAAACTTTCTGAAAGCCTCGAATGAGTGTGAGGTGTGCGTCCCAGCTTACTGTGATCACGTTAGCGAAAATAATTACTTACGCTATGTAGGTCATGTTGTTAGAGAGGGAGGGGAGTGATATGCCACTCGACTCCGTGAACTGCCTATGATCTAGACATAAAAAGGGGCCAGAACGTGTTAAAAGTGTTGTCTTTAGACGCAGCCTACCAATCTGCGAGTTATTAAACTACACATATGCGTTATCTTTGTTGATTCGGTGGCACAAACAGACCTACAATACCACCAGTGCTATGTAACTGAACGTGCTTTAGTGAAAAGGGAAGTGAAATCACGTATCAACTGAAACATTGACGTGACGCAAGTCATAAAAAAGAACGCAATCTCTTTTTGAGCTTGCTTGCTTTCTTTCATTGTATCCCATGTGAGGTAACAACTGAATTGTATAACTGTACTAGCCTTCACTTGCTTATAAAATCACATTCAGCAGATTGCCTGGCGCTCCACATGAAAAAGGAACACTCTTATAAGTTATAACACCGCTCGTGGACTTTTCATTCATTCACATAACATACATCTATAAGCTACTCAACTGCCATAGCTATTCTGTTGTTCTTTTGTTTAATATGCAATAAAAAAATCCCACCCATACAATACAGTCATACATTTAACCATGTAAGTATGACATATAATATTAATATATATTTTAAAACATTTTATTCTAAAGTCTAAAACACGTTTTTATGTTTTTATTATTATTTGATACATCAGGCTTTAATAACACATACAGTATGATATGATGAGAAAACAAGGAGCTCCAAGAAGAAAAACTATTTCATCCAGAGGGCCACTTAAACTTGATCAAAAATAAGCAATAATATAAATGTGCAAACACACACACACACACACACACACACACACACACACACACACACACACACACACACACACACACATTTTGACTGATGTACAAATAAACATTCTTCAAAAGTCTGTTATCCATTTTATATTGATTTTTCTTAGATATTTTTATGTATTATCAAGTAAATCTAAGTAGCTCCAGTCCAGTAGATATTCATCTTAAAGTATTACTAACAATATAAAACACAAAAATATAAATATATTCAAAGATTTCACAGCAAAACTATGCATGTACCAAAACCTGAAGGTGGACATTTTTATAATTATACTAGAAGGCCTTTTACTGCCTTAAAGGGTTAGTTCACCCATATATGAAAATTCTTTAGTGTTTTACTCAAAATATATAAAAGTGTATGTGAGTTTCTTCTTTCAGACGAATCCAATCATAACAATTGACCTTGCTCTTCCATGCCTTTCAATGGTTAAGAAGACGTGAAATAAAGTGCGTGCATCTGTAATAAAATGTCCTTACATGGCTCCGGGGGGTGAATAAAAGCCCCTCGTAGCTAATCAATGTGTTTTTGTGAGGATAAAAATCTAGATTACCCGCTTGCCCCCAATGAAGTCTTGGAAGAGCAAGGACAATTTTTACTATAACTACGATTGGATTTATCTGAAAGAAGAAAGTCACAAACACCTAGGATGCTTTGAGGGTGAGTTAAACATTTTGGGTGAACTAACACTCTAACATGTATCTATCAATCAGAAGGTAGAAAGCATGTAAAAGATTGATTACAACCGACTTTTCAGCAAAGGTTTGATCAAATATAATCTAGTAAGATTTCTAGGGTTAATAATGTACTTTATGATTCAGTATGACTCAGCATTTTCACACTAAAGTGCTTGCGAGACATTGGAGAGCTGTCTGTCTGCAATCTATTCACACTCTTTCTCTTCCCATTACTGCACTGCTGCTGTCATAAGAGGCAGGACCCACACTGCAATCTCTATATTTCCCCAAGACAGATTATGTCTTTCCACTGCAGTATTCTAAGAGCACAATAGGTCCATGGAGGCATGTGTAATTCAATATAC
>NC_039262.1:11708661-11737204 GCF_003368295.1 Carassius auratus
AAGTGGATTTAATTCAGCAGTTGATGACGTGACGCACTGAAAGTTCTAATCAAACTGGTGTGATCATACGCTTCAGGGTCCAGCCAAGACTGATCGTACATGTGAAAAGCTTAATGACTCACCCTCATGTCATTCCAAACCCGTAAGACCTCCGTTCATCTTCGGAACACAGTTTAAGATATTTTAGATTTCAGATCAAGTCAATCTTTCGTTTGTTATCTGGCTCGGCTCGGTGTTCATCTTCAGTTCTCTCTTCACAGCAGTTCAGTCAGAATACTGTTTGTGTACATTAATCACTCCGGGATATTGGTGTTTTAACTCAGAGGGAGTGTCAACCACATTAAAAAAGTTAACAGCTTAACTCATTTGTGGATTAATGCTTACTGGAGACATGAACCATTTCAAACGATTCAGTACGATTCGGTGAACTGGTTCAAGAAGATCTGGTTACATCGAGTGATTCGTTCACAAACCGGATATCACTACACTGCAGTGGACAGCACTCACAAAAGACCGGAAGAGAAGACAATACTGAATAAAGTCATAGTTTTTGCTATATTTGGACCAAAATGTATTTTCAATGCTTCAAAGCTCTAAACTAAAATATTTTAAACTGTGTTCCGAAGATGAACAGGGGTCTTAGGGGGTTGGAACAACATGAGGGTGAGTCAATAATGACATAATTTTCCTTTTTGGGTGAACTATCCCTTTAAGCATTTAGAGACAATCTGTAAAGAGGAATGGATCAAAATCCCTCTTTAGATGTGTGCAATCCTGGTGACCAAATTCAAAAAAACATCTTACCCATGTGCTTACCAACAAGGGTTTCTGCACCTGTTACTAATTCATGTTTTGCTTGGGGATCAAATACTTATTTCACTCATTAATTTCTGACCTTTATATAGTGTGTTTTTTTCTGGATTTTCTGCTTATCTCCCTATATGTTAAAATAAACTTACCATGAAAATTACAGACCCCTCATCAAGTGGGCAAATTTACAAAATCAGCATTGATCAAAATTAATATTTTCTCCACTGTATAAATAAATCATAACAATGATTTTTATTTTAAAATGGATATGGTTATATGTGCAGTAGGATAAGTAACCTACATTTGTCCACCCCCACACCAAACACATTATCTCAACATAATTTTTTATCTTAACATAGGCCTGGCCTGGACAAGCTACCACTGCCATAAGTGTAAAAGACCATGTTTTAAACAAACTAACAAACATGTCATTAAAAAGCCCAAGGTGTACGACATCAGTTCGGATCAGTAAACAAATAGCAGCCAACATTTGTCCCTAGACAAGGCCGCACAACACCTGTCACACATGGCTCACTTGGGGGTCTGACGTGATTTTTCTCTCGTTTAAAAATAGTTTTCCACTCTATAAACCAGATCTGATTTGTTGACTTAGCATGAACGCCCAGACTCTCTTCGCAAACGCCACCGTTTCTCGCATTCAACTCTCTGTTGACTTCTCCGAACCTGGACACTACATCCTATATGCTTACCACATCATATTCTCCACAAGTGCGGTTCTGCTCTCAGGATCTGTAGTCATCGGGATCCTAAAAACGAAGCATCTACGAATTCAGAACAGATTCATGTTTTATGCTGAGCACAAGCATGAGTGACGTTATTACGGGCCTGTATGGTTATTACTCGGGTCTTTTTGACGTTCAAGAGGGATTCCCTTCCAGAAACGGAACTTACAATATTTTACCGTCTTTCCTCGGTGTAAAACCTTTTAGTCTTCATGTTTGCCCAGTTTGATAGATACTGCGCCGTGTGTTATCCTTTCATCTACGAGCGCTTCGTCTCACGCACTGTAGTCATTTGTGTCTGTTCGTACTGCTGGTTCCACGCTTGCGTTCTTAACCAACTTGTGAAGAATTTTATGCCAGGTTTATTAGCAAACCAGTTTTTTTCATACACCGTCACCTTGTTACAAATTGTCGTGTTGACAAATGTGGGGATGACGATTAAACTGTTCTTCGTTGCCAAACATCAAGTTGCACGAGACCCGCCAAGTGCGGAGAGAGACAGCAAGGCAGAGTCTATAAAGATTATAATAGTCGTCGTTATTAGTTTTTTAATCTTCTGGTACCCTACTTTTATAAACATAATGGTAAAGCAAGTTTCTAAATACGGCATTTATTCTAAAAGCGATGGCACGAACCCGTTTTTAATACTGTCTCGTTTCAATGCACTGTCTACTTCGGGGCTATACATTTGGGGAAGTCCGTCTTTACGCACTGCTGTGTGGCGCATCGGTTGGTACAAGGTCTTACCACATTGCAAAAAAAGGTGATTGACATTTCAAATCTTTAAAACCAGGAGTGCATTTTAAGCGGGGAATTGTTACTCTGTAGGCTAATCATTCTCCTCCTTTATTTTTCTCCTTTCATCCAAACAGAATTAATGTTCACAACGGAGAAATGAAGATATCAGAAATGCCTTAAGTCCAGAGACAAGAATCTAGCATATGTAAGAACTTATGTTAAATATCTGCATCTGCTTTCAGCCTCTAAGTGCCATCGAAAAATTTTATCTAAAATTAGCGTTTTTATCGGGCTCCTATGTTTATGTTCAGTCATTTCAATGTACTTTTCTGAATATATATATATATATATATATATATATATATATATATATATATATATATATATATATATATATATATATATATATATATATGTATATATATGTATATATATGTATATATATAGTCCACTTATAAATAACTTAGGTGTGTGCTCTGCTAACTGTTAAAATAATTGTAAATGTAAATGTTTTGTATAATTTTCAGAAAAAACCAGAAGGCACTTAGTTTTTGCATCTGAACTCTTCACTCATATATATACATATATGTGTGTGTGTGTGTGTGTGTGTAGATATATGTTATGGATCTACATATATTTTCCATTTTTAAATCACTTAGGTGTTATGTCTGCTAACTGTTAAAATGTACTGTAAATGTAAAGCTTTTTTGAACCATTTGTATAATTTGATAGAATATATTTTCTGATGCATGTATTGCTGAATAAACAACTTAATCACCCTCCATTATTTTTACCTGAATTGACCTAATAATGTAGCCAGGTTAATGTAGTTATATTGAATATGTTTGTTTTCTACATGGTGTTTTATATTTGTACTTTTTTAGAGTGTTTATGTGGGATTATCACAAAAGAATTGATATGGTATCAACGGTCACAATCACATTATAATAATTACAACAATCACATTATGTCGCAAATTGATTAAAAAAGAAAAAAGAAAATTAACAAAGCTGTTTGTGTAGCAATTTCTTTTATCAGCCACTTGGTGGTGATGGAGACAATGAAACTGCAAAATTTCACGAAGACCAGTGGGTTGCATTAGACTAGCATGCATTAAAGAATGCTAGTCTAGAATGCACGATCAATTTAAATACTCAATATTATTTATGATGTATGAGGTGCCATAATATCACTAAAATTAAAATTCCAGTTGCATTTCTAAAAAAGTACCACAACAAAACAAAATAGTTTTTATATATATTATTAAAATATAATATAAAGGAGCTGCAATATTAAGGAAAAGCAATCAAATATTTTCCAATTTAGATTGTGTTAGCTAAAAGCAAAAGATAAACTCTGCACCTATGTAACAGAATAAAGACTGCATACGAGAAATTATTCAGTTTTATTTCTGGTTATATTTTGCTCCCATGTACAGTAAAGGCAGTATTTGTTTCTAAGTGAAGCAGACTTTACATTTCATATCTGAGTGAACTGTGAAGCTGTGACATCTGCTCAAAGACAGCATCCTCATTCACACTTTACTGAGTCTCCTTAATGCACAGCTGCCTTATCAAGAGAATTAGGTACAACGTAATATCTCACAGACAGTGTTTTATATGTATAAATAAGAGTGAATATAAAGATAATTCCATGAAGAGTTTGATGAGAGTTCTGTAAGGATGTTTCTAAACAACAGTAGAAACTAACTCTGCTATCTGTTTTGAATATGAGGTGTTCTCTGATCATTTATTTATACATGAGCATAGCTAATATTTAATCTACTAAGACTCAGATCTAAAGATTTATATATGATTTATAAAAAAAAACATGTTTGTTCGGAGGATTTAATTCTCCTCCCATAAACTGACTCGTGCAGTGTAAATGGACTACATGAGAGATTTTGTTTAAATCATGGCATTCCTGTTGTAAGAACTCTTCTGTAAAGGATGACCTAGCAGGAGCTCCTTCTCTTGAACAAGACTGTCTAGCAGCTCCTGCTGCCGGTGGTTATGGTAAACCTTTAGGAAGGCTAGTACTGTTAGACCAAACCAGCATAACCAGGCTGACCACAGGCCAAACTGTGAAACAAAGAACATATTAGTACCAAGCAGAGATTATGTACAAGAGACTCATGAAATATATACTGTAAATATCTGCTTGTAAATGTAATTTTAAGATTAATGTTTACCTGTGCAATGGCAAACTGGTCATAAAAGGAGTTGTTGTCAACACCAAGCTCTAAATCTGTGTCTTGCAGATCCTTACAACTGTCGAATGAAATAAACCAAATTTAAAGCAACCATAAGTTTTTTTTTACCTAGAAGTTTCTAAATCATTGTGATGGAACACGGACTTCTAATAAGACTAATGGCTTTTGTTTTTTGTTTTGTTTTCACACACTCCCTCCAAATATCTGTTCTGGGAGTATATCACTGCATTTCAAACAGGATAAACGAGAAGGGTCATTCCAAACCAAAATTTCATAACTGGACACTTCAAAAAGACCGTTGAAATGAAGGATTCATTTCACAAACACTTTGCTAAATACAAAAAACTGCATACAGCTGCCTTAAAGCAAAAGTAATTTGAAAGTGACTACATTTTGGAAATGTATAAATTAAAGGCAGAGAAGAAATTTTAGAGCTAAATTAAAAAAAAATCACCCAATTTTCATTATTACTATTATTAACATTTTGATTATATTAGGCTACTATAAGCATAAAAATATGCTTGGTCTTTGTAATAGCCTACTAAATAACAGCATGACTGTTTCCCATCCATGAGACAGTGCTGCACTCTTGTGTGATATTGCTTGATTCTAACTGATTTAAAATGGTTTAAAACAGTTTACCTGCTGGGCATGGCTCCATTTTCAGTGACAGCATCACACCATGAACTGAAGCCAACACTGGATATGGTACAAGCTACAAACACCACAAATACCACCAACAAGCACAGGAGCAGATTCAAGAAGGCATGGAAAAGAGAGCTGCAGGAGATGTGAAGACATCAAATAAACAACACATAATTTATTGATTGGAATGTTTTAATATGCAATGCGGTCTGAGTGAATAATGGGCTGCCTACTCGTCGTGGCCTTTGCAGAGGAAGAAAAAGGTCCGCCACGACTGTACGGCGGACAGGATGAGAGACACGATGCCCACGAAAGTGATGAAGCGGCAGGATGACTCTGGTCCCCATTCTTCAACTATAAAGCGCTGTTTCTCCATTGTCATGTTCTCATTCTGCCACATCCCCTCAGTAAACAGCAGACATTTCCCCTTGAAGTCATCGCTGTTTTCAGAGAGCGGTACAACGGAAATGAAACCGAAAAGAAATGCTAAAAAATAAAGAATACACTGGCCAAAGAGAAAATTATCGACGGCCATCGTTCCGGCGACTGCTTTTGGCTACTGCGCATGACGGGGATGGATCCCTGCATAATGTTATTGGACGACGACTACAAATGTCACCCCTGCATTCACAGCATCTTTTAACATTTGTACGTTTTGACTGCAATGATAGCATCGTTACGTAAACTGCTGAAAATATTAAATATGAACTAAATAAATTATATTTAGAAAGAGTAAATATTGTACAACAAAATGAGAAAAGAATAATAATTCAGTATAAGAGAACTATAATATATCCCATGTTCTGTTCAGTAGAGTGGACGTCTTGTTGAACGTGTTAGCATTGTTATTCGTTTGGGATTGGCCCAGATGGCTTGGAAGAGTTCTGTTAAATCCTGAGGATAAATGGATTAGGTGGAGGTCACAGTGAGTCTGGACACAATTCACTCTCAACCTGCTCCTCACCTCTTCTGTGGTCCCTTACCTGAAATATGCCAAAAAAGGCAATATGACAGTATCTACAATCAAGATCCATGGATTGCAAGCCCATATTCAGCTACTTGATATCTGGGTAGGTAAGTTATGTGGTTTTAAATGGGTGGGGGTTGTATGAATACAACTTAGAATGGTATTAAATTATAATAGTGCCTAGAATAACATATAATGGCCTTCTGTAGCATCTAATGTCAAAAATGCTATTTGTAATTTGTTAAATTATAATTTATAATATGATTTTTGACTGTGTACATGGAATTCACTTTACATTTGACAAGCTGACAATATCTTGATTACTTACACCTAACTCCATACGCATACTCAATAAGTATTAAAACAAAAAATAACTATGAGCCACAGTTGCCTTATAAACATAAATATATTAACAAAAGAATTGACATTTCTACATTTACTGAACTCAAATAAGCTTGCACATACAACTCAGAAATAATCTTTCAGTACGTATCATTATATTAGTATATAGTATAGTTATAGAAATTTACAAATATATACAGTATATATTAAATGGCCATTTTCAGACATTGTAAACTATGCATGTATTTATTTTGTTTCATTTTTATCTTAATTTCAGTACCTGTGCTATTATGAAGCTAAGGCCGTCATCCAGGAGTGTAAAAATACCTAACCTAAGCTGCTTATGTGGCCCTCTTTGCCTTCTCTCCCTGATTACTTTCCTATTCCCTGTGGAACATATTTCATGTCTTCTCCCATTTACACAGTATGTTATATCACCCTAAAATAAAATGAGCTTTACACCTGGACACAAAAAAAAATACCACTGAGACAAATAAAAGCAACAATGGCAGTCTTAAAAGTGACATTTACGAAGACAAACAGAGACAAACTGGCCCAGGTTTTATGGGTACTGAACTGGGTGTCTGTGGTAACTGGAGTCACGCTCTTCAGCCTGGGTCTGTTCTTAAAGGTGGAGATTGTGAAGAGACGGGAGCTGATGTCAAAAGAGATTGTGTCAGTGCCAAACATGCTTATCTTTGTTGGCTTGACTGCCTGTGCGATCAACTTCCTTGGGGGAAAGATCTGCTATGACTGTGTGGACACTACCAAGTTCCTGCGATGGAAGCTGCTGATGCTGCCTTACATCATATGTACCTTTTTCTTTACATTTTGTATCCTCGTGGGAGCATTGATGTGCTATAGCATGCGTAATGATCTGGAGGAGTCACTGTTTTTGGGCTTACGTGACGCCATGCGCTACTATAAAGATACGGACATGCCAGGCCGCTGCTACATCAAGCGCACAATGGACATGCTGCAAATGCAGTTTCAGTGCTGTGGCAACGAAGGATATCGAGACTGGTTTCACATTCAGTGGATCAGCAACCGCTACCTGGATATGACTGATAGCGGAGTTGCGGAGTAAGTCCATTTCTACCCACAATGCACTTTAATATTACGCGGTTAAAGCCATTGTTCACCTACAATGAAAACATCATTTAATCACCTCATGTCATTCCAAACCTGTATGATGTTCTGTCTTCTGTGGAACACAAAAGATAATATTTTGAAGAATTTTTCTTTCAGTTGACTTTGTCCATACAAGGAAAGTCAGCCAAGTCCAAAATAACACCCAACCACTCTGACTTTCAACAGACATTTTTTAATGTGTTCCACTAGAAAGAAAGCCATACAAGTTTGGAACAACATGAGGGTGAGTAAATTACAACATAGTATTTATTTTGGGTATACCATAAATATACAGTGGTGGCCATAATTATTAGAACACTAGTAATTCCACCAACTAAAAAATGGCTTTAAGTCAGTTATTTTTATCTTTTGCTGTAGTTTGTCAGTAGAAAATATCAGGAGTCTGACAGCAGCCAGTGCTCCACAGTGATCTCATCTTCATTGTCTGGAATGACATGAGGAAACATAACAAACTGAGACAGACTAAATCCAGAAGAGCTGTGACAACGTTTCCAAGATGCTTCAGGAGACCACATTTGCCACAATTCTTCTGGATTTAGTCTGTCTCAGTTTGTTATGTTTCTTCATGTCACTCCAGACAGACTGATGAGGATGAGATCAGATCTCTTTGTGGAGCACTGCCTGTTGTCAGACTCCTTGTGCAAACAAAGATCTCACTGGATTATTACAATTAATGGCAAAATGAATGTTTGGAAACAGGCCCGCTGTTCTGTCGATTTGTTCTACCCTGTCAGATTTTCCTACCTCCCACTAAAACAGTGGGTATTACAATGCTACTGTAAAGTTATGGTTTATTAACGTCTACACCTACCCCAACCCTGAACCTACCCTTACAGTAATGCAGATAAATTAATATTGTTTAGTATGAGGGAAAGGATGCAATATTGATGTGCGCATGGGCAGTGAACTTGGGTAGGAAAATCTGAAAGGTAAGATAAAATGTCAGGCCACCAGCTCCAGAATCAAATCACTGAGGGTGCTTCTTACATTAGTGAGGGGTCTGTATGGAAATGTAAAGTGATATTCCTAGTGACACTACAGCAAAAAACAGACATAACTGACTTAAAACCATTTTTTATCTGGTGAAAATACTAGTGTTCTAATAATTCTGGCCACCACTGCAGGTTTACTAAAATTGTTGCAGAAAGTTATTTAATGCATTCTACTCTTCTTCAGACGACTGCGGAGTAATGTGGAGGGGAAGTATCTGATCGACGGAGTGCCATTTAGCTGCTGTGGCCTGCATTCTCCTCGTCCCTGCATCCAGCATCAAATCACTAACAACTCAGCACACTATAATTACGAATACCAGAAGGAGGAGCTGAACCTGAACCGGAGGGGCTGCAGACAGGCACTGCTGGAGCACTACACACAGATAATGCAGTCCATTGGCTTAATAGTTCTCATCATCTGGCTTTTTGAGGTGTGATATTAAGCCTGTTTTCTATTTTAATATATATATATATATTGTATTGTATTCCTCTGATGGCAAAACTGAATTTGCAGCAGCCATTACTACAGACTTCAATGTATTTCGATCTATCTATCTATCTATCTATCCCTATTATAACAATTTTTTCATTATGGATTGGTCTAACATCTCCAGTCGAATGCAAGGGTTTTCAGATATCTACTGACTGACAGATGCAGATGGTTTAATAAAAAATAAAAAATAAAAAGTCAGTTGAGAGAGATTTGAAACTGCAACCCCTCCTTCTATAAGCAAGAAACACTTATAGCCTCTTCGTTTTCTTAAACCTTTTCTCCTTTCTCTCTCTAGGTGTCAGTGTTGACAGGAGTACGCTATCTTCAGACGGCCATGGAGAATGTGCTGAGGTTAGGAGACCCTGACTCTGAGTCTGATGGCTGGCTTCTGGAGAACAGCATTGCGGACACTGCACGTTATAATTTCAACATCATCAAGAACCTGGGAAAATGCTACCAGGTGGATGACGATCCCAACATTGATGTACCCAGCACCAGCCAGCAAGCACAAGAGAACGTCCCTGTAAAGCAAATCCCTGTAGCCCAGTAGTACAAGAGACATTGGACATTGAGACTTAACCAGCCATTTAACAATGACAGCCTTGGAGAGGCAGATTGTGATCTGCATTGCAGCCTTTGACTCTTTACTTGATGCAAACAAAGAGGAATGGACGTTAAGAATGGCCTGAAACAATAAAACATAATGTGAAGGAGCTCTCGGCTGAAAGGCACTGCATTGCAATATAATCCTTGTGCCATTCAAAAGAAAAAGACAATGAAATGTGCAATGCATTTTAAGATGCTGGGGAACAGGACTGATTTGTAACACTGGATAACACTGCTGTAAAGAAAGATGGTAATGGAAGACAAGCTTCCCTGTGCCTCTGCCCTGTAATGAAGATCATTTTGTCCATCCTAAAAATATCTTAATTATAAACGCATTTCAGGTTAATCTGAAAAGGGTTAAATTATAAGCCTTTGTTTTATTACTAAGGAGCTATTACCATCCATAATGTATAAAATGCCTTTGACTCTCTCACTCATTTGCTTTACTTGTTTCATTGTAGGTCCATTTTCAGTTTTTTCTTCTAGTAAACCATTCACAAATTGCTTTGGAGACTTGCAGTATCTGGCAAGGTTGAATTTGTACTTGATGGCTACTTATTAATACTAACGGTGGCTTCTAAATGCATTATTGCAGCACAGCTGTTTTATATAAGCCTAAATTGTTTTGAAATATGTTAAACCCATTGTGTGTTTATTCTTGTGTGGCTTTATTTCTCACAATTACTTTTTTCTTATATTTGGCAACTATTCAAAGCAAAATGCTTTGTCAATTTTTATCGGGCATTTTTCTCATATGCAAAAATAAAGTCAGACATCTGAGAAATTAAAGCAGTAAAGTGGTTGACAAAATCTCAATTAGCCTATAAGAAATCAAATTACAATTGTATTATGATTCAACTGATTTTTTACGGCTTTATAAAAATGTTTTGGGTGACAAGAGGGGTCCTCCAAAAAGGCTGGTCACATGGGCCCTGGGGACTCGTGTCTTTTTGCAATTAGATAAAAAAAAAATGTTCTGCTGTATTTATCAGCATGTAGCTTATTAAAACATTTTATTTCCATTATATTTCATAAGTCAATAGCCTACATTTCAGAAAAAAAACTAAAGATGTGATGTTGATTCCAATCTATAGCGTTTCAAGTTTGTTCTTCCTTTCAGTGCAAGCCAAAGGATGCTTAACTTTTGTGCACAAAAACCCAATCCCCTCCATTTATCTTGGATTTACCGAGCCACCCATCCGATTAACAGCGTCTTCTCCACCCTGGATTAAAAACAAATAGACTACTCACTCTACCAACTAACCGTCTGCTAAAGTAGTATGTATTGACGACGTTGTCACGTGGTACCATCGTACACGTTACTTTTCTCAGCGCTGGTAATGAAAGACAGGATTGACCAATCACAGTAATTTGTGATTACGTGAACGTTTAATGTAATCTTTTCAGGATTGCAATTGACATAATCTCTTCTACAGCTTTTAATATTCATTACATTTGCCACAATAATTTCTTATCTTGGATATATATCCTTACTATATATATATATATCCTGCCAGTAATCAGATATGTAGTATTTAGTACAGTTTTGTCAAACATACAACTACTAAGGACATCACGTGATAAATAAGTATATTTTATACTGCAACACATTCATCATTATATAAAATATGTAGTATTATGATGATGATGATTATTATTATTATTATTAATATTCGTAACCACTCCGTTGTCAAAAAATAACACAACGCAAAAATAAATATTACGGAAATAAAGCATTCAAAATAAAAATATCCAAAATAAAAATAAAAAGCAACGTTGTTTGTTTATGTCATAATGCGTGCTGATTGTACGTAAACGGCGTACCTCATCAAGAATGCGCAAAGGGCGGATGTTGCGTAATCCCCGTACGAACGATTTGTTATTGATGGCGACATCATGTTAATTGTTAGTTTAGTCGATTTAATTACTTCGTGTTTGCAGTGAATGGTTTTGAAACATTCCTGTCTGTAGTCGTTTAACAAGGACATCTGGCACTACCACTGACGTCGAATCAGAAATTTGTAAGTAACGTTAGTTTGGCCTCCGCCATATATTTTTCAATATTTCCACTTAAATCTCTGTTCGTGTCTGTAGTAAGATAGCATATGAATTCGAACGCTGTATTGAATTATTTTCTATTTCTATTCTGTTCTACATTTCTATCATGTTTGACGACAGTGTCCCTGTATGTTAGCGCAGTCTGTATGCGAAAGAAACCTAGCGTTGTCAACAAACTGTCGTCATTATGATGTTCGTGAGCTTATGTCCCAATTCTAACGACGCTTTTGTTTAGCTGTTATTTATGGCTGTGATGAGAATGACCGACTTATTACTTCGACAGTCATTACATAACGTTCTGCATTATAAACAAGCTACATATGCCATTAGCTTTTTGCAAACTGCATTAAAACATCTCTGAAATTTTTACAATGAAAAGGCATAAACAAAGACATAATAGACCTAAATAAACAATCATTTGCAAATCGTGTTATTTGTTTACAGCTATGACCTGTCAAAAGTTCAAAGATCAGAATCATGCTTATGGATCAGCTCTTTATCAATAACAGTCATTTGTGCTTTCCATTGTGGGCTTTCATGTACTACATTTTGTTATTAATAATAATTATGTCTGGCCCTTTATGAAACTTATTGTATCACATTCGATAGGTTACATACATTTCTAAGGCATTTAAATAATCAGCCCGCTTTGCTGGATAAAATGATGTGCACTATTCAACATGCTTTCTACACACTGATTGATAGTTCACTTTTTAAGCAAGTAAAAGGCTTTTTAGTATAACATGATAGTTCAGGCTTTTTTGAGGAACATTTGTAAATCTCTCAGTCATTGTGTTCATAATTCAATGTTTCATGCTCAAATAATAATATATAAATGTAGTTTATGTATGCAGTCAGCATATGTTTACTGTTATAAAAATAAAATTGAATTATATTTTAAGTTTATCCAAATTTGATCCTACTTTTTGGCCACATGAATGTCATCTGCACCAAGCCACTTTTTTTTTTTGTGCAATAAAATTAATACAATTTATGTTTTTGTTCTCCTCAAGTGTGAGCTCCATATTCTCAATATAACATACTGTATGAACCATAAAAGTCTGATGTATTAAGATGATACAATATATAAAACACATATGCTTTTTAAAAAAATCTTTTTATGTGGTTTATATTTTTTTTTCTAAAGGTTAAACAAACTAATTTTATATGTCTGCTTTATATAATATACTTATATTTGGTTAATTATGGTAAATAAAATGCATGTAAATGTTTTTTACCAGAGCATCATGAAGATCGGAATCTTCTCCCTCTTGGTCAGAGCCTCTCTCCTTGCTGTGTCCGTCCTTGGGCAAAACACAGATGATGAAGAGCTTGCCAGGAAAAATGCAGACTTTGCTACCCGGTTGTACAGCAAGATTGCTAGCTCAAGTGATGAAAATGTAGCCATTTCGACCCTTGGGACTACCTTGGCCTTAGCCACATTAGCAGCCGGGGCTGGTGGGGCTACTCGCACAGAGCTGCTGCAGAGTATTAATGTGGCCTCCATGGAGAAAGAAGGAGAGCCAGAACGGATTCAGACCCTACTGAAGGGGCTGAGGGAGATCACTGCTCAAATCCAGGCCACTGGCCTCTTCATGAAGCAGGACGTCAGGGCAGAAGAAGGCTTCAGCAAACAGGTTAAGCTGTTTTATAATGCAGATGTTCAACATGTGAATTTTGCCAATGGACAGCAGGCTAAAGGAAGCATCAATGATTATGTAAGAAGCCGAACAGGGGACAAGGTCAAAGATGTGGTGGAGAACGTAGATCCACAAAGCATGGCGATGTTCATCAGTGCGGCTTTCTTCCCAGGTGAGGAAAAAACAAGTGAATAATGTCGTAATTACATTTTATCTTAATATTTCAGGTTGCAGTTGTTATTACTGTTATAGATTAGCATATTTTTTTCTAATATATGTTAATATCATATGTAAGAGGTAATGTATACTGTCCTGCTTTTTATACATGGCTATTTACCAAATAAATGAATATAAATATATAAAATATTGATCTGAGTTTAAATTTTACCTGTCCGCTAAGAAAAATAGTCCATTTCAATTTACACAACAGTTAGCCTATCCATAAGATGAACATCTGACCACTAAATGCCACGATTTACCAATCAGAATCAGGTATTCAAGAGAGGCGTGTACGTTTAAAAAAAGTGAATGTGAAAAAAATAATCTCTTGATCTTTAACAGGTAAGTGGCTGCAACCCTTCAATAATACCTTCACTCAAGAGGAGCGTTTCTATGTGAACAAGTATAAGATCGTACAAGTGCCCATGATGCTCCATTCTGGCAAATACTACCTAGCCTATGACCCCACATTAAAGGTTGGCATTCTGAAACTGCCCTGTGAGGAGGGCAATGCCATGCTTGTCCTTCTTCCAGATGAAGATGTGGACTACACCTTCATTGACGAATCCATGACTGGGGACGTGTTTCGTGGCTGGGTTGAAAAGCTGAAAAAGACGTGAGTCGTGTAATCAATCTCTGAAATTTTCACAAATCATTGTTTTTTTTTTTTTTATGACTCAAATCTGCATCAAACTCTTGCTGAGTAGCCGAAGTGAGCAATCATATGACATACTTCAAACAGTTTATAGTATAAACATGCATGCAATTTAAAGACAGATTTCAGTTGATCTCTAAAGATCAGTTTTGTCTCTGTCCTCAGGAAGCTGGAGATTCAGTTGCCCAGATTTACATTGAAGCAGTCCAATTCACTAAGTATAAGTCTGCCCAGCCTGGGCATTAAAGAGATCTTCGGGAATACTGCAGATCTCTCCGGAATCAGCAGCAGTGAAGGCCTGAAATTGTCAGAGGTGCGAGATCTTTCCAATAATACAAGGAAACTGTCGAAGATTTTCATGTCAATGTATTTTTCACGTCTACCAGTTACATGCAACCATGATTTTAACAAATGCTGTCATAACATTGATGTGTTTGTGTGTATATATACTGTACATTACTGTTTAAAAATTGGGGCATATTATGATTTTTTAAAATGTTTTTGAAAGGAGTGTCTTTTGCTCACCAAGGCTGCAATAATTTAATCAATAAAAACAGTAATATTGCAAAATAATGTTACAAGTTACAAGTTTTAAGTCAGTTATTTCTATCTTCTGCTGTTTTTTTAAAGCATCTTGGAGACGTTGTCGGTTGTTCTGGATTTAGTCTGTCTCAGTGTGTTCTGTTTCTTCATGTCACTCCAGACAGACTGGATGATGATGAGATCAGATCTCTGTGTGGAGCACTGGCTGTTGTCACTGCTTGTCATAGAGAAAGTAAAAGAGAAATAACTGTCTTAAAACCATTTTCTAGCTACTAGTGTTCTAATTATTTTGGCCACCTGTTTGTGTGTGTGTGTGTATGTATGTGTATGTATATATGCTGTGGTCCATACAGTGTGTTTTTGAAAGAAATTATTGCTTTTATTCATTAAGGATGCATACAAAGACATAAACATTAATATATCATAAAAATATATACTGTATGTAGTAAATGATGTGATATACCAGCATGCACTGACCAATGCCTCTTGATTCCAGGTGGTACAGAAGGTCACTGTGGAGGTGGATGAGACCGGAGGCTCAGTGACCGATGCCTCCAGCAATCTCTTTATGACCCCGCTTCCTCCTAGGCTCACTTTCAACCGACCCTTCATTTTCGTCATCTACCATGAGGCCACAGAATTCATCCTCTACATAGGACGTGTGGTCGACCCAACTAAGAACTAATTATGAACAAAGAAACTATCAATAGTGTACTTACAGTCTTATTCCTACTCCTAGATTAGCTTGTTGTTTTGCTTGAATAACCAACTTAGTATTTAACATTTGTGTAATGTAACAGAAGAGTGTTTAAAATGTTTATAGTAAAACAAAAATTAGGGGTGCTCCGATCACGATCGGCCGATCGTTAATGCGCATTTCGTCAGTAAAGCCGGTTTTCTAATCAGCGGTTAATTCCATCAGGTGTGTGATTTCACATAGAGCAGCTGTTACTACACAGAGCCGTTGTTAACTGAGAAGATGGGCCAATAAACGCTGAAAATTAACGTGATTTGCGCATCTTCTCTATTAACAACGGCTCTGTGTATTAACAGCTACTCTATGTGAAATCACGCACCTGATGGAATTAACCGCTGATTAGAAAACCGGCTTTACTGAGGAGATACGCATAACGATCGGCCGATCGTGATCGGAGCACCTCTAACAAAAATATACGTAGAATATAATTACAATACAATGTCTGTAATGAACTGTAAATGTATAGTGTTTTCTGAAATGGTTGATTAAGGAGATTTACTGATGGCGTGATGAAGTGTTAACCACACAGAGTATAATGTTGCATGTGACTAAAAACTAGTTTTTTTGTGCTTCTGGAGATTTGTCAGTTTCCGCATAGTATTCTTATTAGCACTTTAAAAGGCTGTTCAAATGCAACTCATTAAAGCATGCCATATTCAACATAATTTTTATTCATTGGGTACTAAGATGTTGGCGATAATCAATCAGGTGCTGGGCAGCACCAGGCACAATCTCATTGGTGGGATGGGATGGAGAGTTCCAAAACTCTTCAATCATAAAAATACAGAGTTCTTTTTTTTCTCTTAGCCACTTCAAAAATATAAAACAGAGAATTTGCAAAGCATGCTATAATACAAGAAACAAAATAATGAGGCAGTAAATTAAATACATTCAATTACTCCTCAACTCTCGTTTTCGTTTTTATGACATATGGTGTGTGTTTTTTCTGTGAAATAAGGCAGAGATGGATGGATCAGCTGATGCCCCAGCATATCTTAAGCCGTTCTGGTATAGAAGAGAATGGACACATCAAAATGGAGGGACACTGCTGCTGCAGAATGAAAAGTCTTGTAGAAAGGGGCTTTAAGTCAGAAGGCAAACTGGTAATCACTCTCTCCCAGACTGCATTCCAAACGAATTGGACTTCCGCTGTCTGTCAGACACAAATAGAAAAACATCACAGAGGTCAAGATCGGTCAGACCGAATCCTTCCGGTTTATAATCGTAAAAGCACTGATTCCAAAATGATATGATTAATTAACAATGATAATATTAAGGTTAAACAGTAAAGTATTGCACTACGTACACAGAGAGCTTCCTAGACTGTGTGTCTTTATTCCCGTTACTCCGGTGATCCACAGAGCTGCTCGTGTTGCTACGGATCAGGACGGGCATGGAGGAGGATGATGGTGTGGGGGACATCGATGAAGCAACATTAAAGTGGTGGGGTCGCAGGTTATCATCTGGAAAACAAACGATTACAGTTAAACAACAGAAGGTTTTGCGGCAAAGAGCTTGTCGTAACTCATTATGATTTTTGATTAGATACCATTTAATGGTAACATAGCACTCTTTCCCGATCCAGGGCAACTTCCTGAATCCTTCACTTTTCTAAAGAGAAAATAGTATTAATATGCTATGCAATTACTGTGTATGGCAAATTCATGACAAAATTCACAATCTAGACAGAACTCAGCTGGTGCAATCCATTGCAATAGTTGGACAACAGCGATGAGATGATTATGTTACGTACAAGGATTTGTCTGCGTTTGTCATCTTGGGTGTTGTGGGATGACCGCTGAGGGAACGACTGCGAGCTAGTTTGGCCCTCCGCATCTCCTTACCTGCAAAATTGATCGGTGTTGGGAAAATAAGCATCTTCCAAAATACAATAACTGTTTTCTAAAATAATAAATATATTTGATAATGTACTGTAATTTATTCCTGTGATGGCAAAGCTGAATTTTCAGCATCATTACCCCACTCTTCAGTTTCAATAATCAAGCATTTATCAGGGTTCCCACACCTTGGTTAACTTCAAATCCAAGTAACTTTCAATGATTTTCCAGGTCCAATACCCTCAAATTCAAGGACTTAATGTGGAGACACATTTCAAGTGAGAGCAAGGTTACATCGTGTTACCTTGTAAGATACATTGTTACATTTATTACAGTTATGTAAACATAACTTTGCAAAAAAGCATTTTTATTATTATTTTTTTTTTTTGCATTTATTTTTGGCCTTACTGACAGGGATTTCAAATGATCTGATACTGACTTTTGCATTAGGGTTGCCAAGTTCAGAAAATGGAAATAAGGGACAACTGTGATTCATTATAGGAAAATAAGGGACGCTCAAAATATTTTTTCTGTATCATGCTGTAAAAAATTACTGAGAATGTAACGGTAAAAGACTGTAAAAAGGCTACCTGTTAAATAGTTAGTGGTAAATTCCCCTACTATATAGGGTGAATAATATGTAATTTAATGGTAGTATACTGTTTTACTGTTTATAGTGTTTGTGTGAATTAAAATTTGCACTTCTATGTTTCTTAGTATTTAAAAGTTGCTTGTGATAGGCTTTGGTTCATCATGTGACTTTCTCATCAGCACCTTCCTTTGGTGGTTATCAGAGTATTACAAAGGTAGAAAAATTGGTCCCACTTTATATTAGGTGGCCTTAACTACTATGTACTTACATAAAAAAATAAGTACAATGTACTTATTGTGTTCATATTGTATTCTAAAACACTTTTGCTGCTATTGAGGTGGGATAGGGGTAAGGTTAGGGAGAGGGTTGGAGGTATGGGTAAGTTTAAGGGTGGGTTAAGGTGTAAAGTATGGGTCAACAGTGTAATTATAAATGTAATTACAGAAATTAAATACAGATGTAATTAGATGTAGTTTTTTTAATATAAGTACAATGTAAAAACATGTATGTACAGAATAAGTACATTGTACTAAATTATTAATTAAAATTTAAGTACATAGTAGTTAAGGCCACTTAATATAAAGTGGGTCTGAAAAATTAGTTCAGTACTTCAATAGGTTGGTATGTTAACATTATATTATTTATTATTAGCATTATTTAACTGTAAAAGTAAGTTAAAACCGTAAAATCTAAAATGTTGTTACCATATTTTTTTACGGTAAAATTCCGGCAACCACAGCTACAGCTACTGTTTTTTTTTTTTTACGTAAATTTTATGGATTTTTTTTTTTTTTTTTTACAGTGACAGGGTGTTATTTCCGTGTGTCTACAATTATGTGTATAAAAGGTTCTCAGAAAGAATCACATTTGTTTTTCTTAACCTATGAACAATTATTCTAAAATAATGTTTAATGTCATAAAAAAATGTCACATGTTATACACAAAGCATTGGCCTAAATAAGTAAATAAGGGAATAATACGGATTCACAAAAATTCACAAAAAAAAAAATCTCTCAGTTATGATCAATTTAATGCTTAATTGCTGTATTTACTTCTTTAAAAGGCAATTACTGACTACAGACCTTTGAATTGTAGTATATATAGTAAAACAAATGTATTGTTTTTGTTATTCAGTTAACATTAATGTACATCGGAAGGATGCTAACCAGCAGACGAGGATGATGTTGCTCCTGATGTAGATCCTGACATCCCTTTACTACCAGAGAGGCCTGACTTGCTGTCTCGTTCTGCATTACAAAAGCATTATAACTAAACAAGTAAACACCAGCATACATTTGAGAAATCTACATATGTTAGCTAGTAAAGCATCCAAAGTTTGAGAGAGAGGGTGGATGAAAGAACATTACTCACGTTTCTTCTCCGACTGTTTATCTCCAGCTAGTTTCGCCTCACTCTGCTGTCGCTCTAGCAGTTCCTGTGTTACAAAACCACAAACACAACAGTGATGTTTCAAATTATATTTCAGACTTCTTTGTTCTGATATTAAAAGTTATGCTTCCACAAAATGAAAAACCTATTTGTCTTTTCAGGCCCCAAAAATGGACAAAGAAAATTGCTTTGGTGTAAAAAACAATTGCTGTCTTCATAAAATGATAAAAAGGGTAAATCACTCACCATTTCAAGTAAAAGAGTCTCCTCCTTCTCCTTTTTCTGATCCAAAAGCTCTCTTTCATGCCTTTTATGATACTATAAATATAAAAAAAGTGATTTCAACACTAACAGTGAAACAAAATCATCTCACAGTGTTCAGAAAAAGAAGATGGTCTATTAAAACTGTCAAAACAACTAAATGAAAGGGGTCATCGTGACAGATCTTTCATACCGGCTCTGTTATGTCCATTTTGTCCAGCTCCAGAACAGTCTAAGAAAACATAACAAACCAGTTGAGGATTTAATTACTTCTATTAATGAAATGGTGTTCAATATATTAAAAATCTTCACAGTTACTGTTTTTAAAAGCAAAATGCTGTCATTTATGGTGGAATCCATGTGCAGGGGAGAGATTTCGCAGTGGGTTTCAGTTGATCATCTGAATTCAATGTAATAATAAGCAGAAAGCTGCTTGATATGAAAGTAACGTCTCTGTGAGCTTTATTTCATACATGAATAAATTTTGCCCACAAAAATGAACCAAAACTTTGCTAACTTGACCGCGCTTTAATAATGAGAGACTCACCTTACGCAAAGTTACCACTACATCTTTGTCCTTCTCACGGCACAACAGTTTCCGCACACAGAACTCCAGCTGCTGAAGCAGATGTTTGTCTGTTGCCTTGATGACAGATCTCAGTTTGGGTAACATATAACAGAGCTTGTACCTGCCCAAATGTTTGTTTTATTTTTTGGGTTGAATAAAAAAATCAATAAGTTGTAATATGTTAAAGCATTAGTCACGACACAGTAATTAAAGACGCAATAACACAAGTGAAAGAAATGTGAGCTGTTCACCTGACATTGGCTACAGGGTCACTGACCAACTCGAGCGCTGGAATAAGGAAATGTTTGCAAAAATACGACTTGGAGAAGAGGTCTATTGTGATTTCACACAGGTCCAGATAGCGAAGCCTGTTCCAGTAGCTTCTACCTTGAGCAAGCTCTTAAATTCAGAAGAGAGACCGTCCTGATTCACTGAATACCATACACAAAAATTTTATGATCCTGCCTTTTTACCTTGCTTTATTTTGCTGATTATCTCTTGGCGCTGTTCCTGTTTACGGTTATAACGTAAGAACACACATAATGTCCTGACAGCTTCCCGTTGGACTGGCAGAACATTCTAGAACAGCGTAAACAAAATGACAAATGAAATATACAATTAAAACTGAGAGAATCTACAGGTAGGAGTGTGTGTGTAGAAGGCTTACATTGGTAGTGATGATGCTGAACATCCTCTGAAAGAAGCGGAAGTAGATCTGGTCTCCAGAGATGACACGGGGCAGACAGGAGTAGCACTGCAGGAGTTTCTCATGAACCCGCCAGTGCAGCGAGGAGGCCGCTTTCTGTTCTGCTGCTGCCAAGGCAGGCACCAGGTCTGGTATATTCACCTGCTGTAAGGGTGACAGAGAGACATACAGTACACTACCATTGCAACAGTTTGGGGTCACTCTTTTTTCTTTTTCTTTTTAAATCAACACTTTTATTCAGCAAGAACGCATTAAATTTATCAAAAGTGGCTTTTACATTTGTACAAAAATGTAAAAAAATGTTCTGAAATGGTGTTCTTTTGAACTTTCTATTCATTGAAGAATCCTGAAAGAAATGTTTCATGGTTTCCACAAAAATATTACACAGCACAACTAATTTCAATATTGATAATAATGTTTCGTGAGCATCAAATCAGCATATTAAAATGAATTTTAAAGCATCATGTAATATTGAAGACTGGTGTATTGGCTGCTGAAATATCAGCTTTGCCATCACAGGAATAAATAAGGTGTTAAAATATCTTAAATAGAACATGAATAATAATTATATTTTAATATTATTATATATTATTATTATTATATTATTTATAATGTGATAATATTTCTCAAAATTGTAGTTTTTAATGTATTTTTTCATCAAATAAATGCAACATTGGTAAGAATAAGACATTTCTTATAAAAACATTACAAATTTTAACTAACCCAAAATTATGAACATTAAAAGAAAGTTCATATACTGAATATAATTTCATTCATTAGTCATAAGAAGTACTTATAGCCTCATACTGTATTGTTTTATTATGCTATGTTTGACAGTTCTTGCCATTTTGCTAATAATTTTAATTAAAATATAAATCATTTTATTATAATTGAATAGTATTATTTATAATAGTATTATAATAATTAGTTATTATTTTCATAAATATTTTTTAAACAACATAACAATGAAAATGTTAAGAATTGTATTTATTACTATTGGGACGATAAATTCTAGTTAAAAGCATGAAATATAAAGCAGGTACCTTGCTCTCAGGTCCTGCTCCCTCCCCTCTGGAAGTGGCCAGCTCTAACGTCTCTTGAAGACTGTTCAACAGAGCATCCAATACCTGCAGAGTCCGAAGCATTGAGCTTATTTAGATCAACAAAGCCTTCTCGTTTCAGAAACACATTTCTGCCAACCACAGATGGGGCTCTAAAATTGGAGATAAGCTGGTGTGAGATCACTGATTATAACAGATAGTCTATAATGTTGGGTTTCCATCATCAATCATGAAAATCTCTATGTCTGTGGCTCAGGAAGCTTGCACTATAATGGATGCTAATACAGTGTGTGACTAACACTGCTCAGAGGATCATGACAGAATAAACAATACCACACTCTAGCCCTAGCTAGGGAGGTGCAATGCATTCATTCATCCTACACAAAGACTCACACACTAGTGCACATAGCTTTATGCACACATGTAGGCATGGTAGGTCTGCCGCCTATAAAGAATTTTTGGTAGCTTGATGCGTTTTTGATGCTAAAAATATAATTTACTTTTTTTCAAATATCAAATTAAATTGCGATCAACTGCATATGGGTCAGTTATTGAAAAATCTGCCATTTTTTTTCAATTCATTTAACTGGTGCAGAAATTACACACCTATAAAGTCTACAGGTACAGTAGTTCCTTTTTATTAATCTATTACAAAGACAGAACCAAATAATTTTATTTCTTTGATTCACACACACTCCAGAAGGAAATTTTTTGTGCATCCAAATGCATTAGTTACTTAAGCTCCGTTGGCCATGTGAAGAGGGGGTTTTGAATGGTCAGATGGCTATTTGCTCAAGCGAACTCAGAGGTCAGTAGAGGTTCTGAGAAAAAAAAACGAATCTTTCTGTGAAGAAAGTTACCATGTCTCGCACAGACAGTGTGCCAAGGATATGACTATGCTGACTGAAGCTGTCACAGACAGCTGAAAGCTCTTTTTATAAACAAACACACACACACACACAAACCTTTATTCATATCTCACCTCTAATGAGTCATCCTGCAGCAAATTGATTAGCTCTTTGTGTATGTAATGCACATTAGGGCCCAGCAATTTGACCACCTAATCCAGAGGGATTAGAAAAAATGGTATTGTACATTCTGAACTGAGGCACTGCTACCGTCAATATGTGAGTCACATTGTGTACTATGAAAAAAATATGTGGATTTCTGGATTTTACCTCATGGAAACCACCAGCTGCTGTCCTCCGTACTGAAATCTCAGGATCATGACAAAGACTTGAGAAGGTACGATATAATTCAGACAGAAAATGGTTTGGATCTGCAAATAACACTATGGCCTGAAAATAAATACAGAGAAGGAAATCTACAGACAAGACTCCAGACACTATTGTTTTTTTTTATATATATATATATATTAAAAGGGTAGGGATGTGAAGCTCCAAAACAGAACAGAAACACTATAAAGTATTACATAAGTGTAATATACCGTTTAACTATATTTCAGTTTGCTGTATTTCAAGTGCTCCGAAATACAAAATGAACCAAATAAAATTTAATGTGATACTGTATATACACATTCACGAAAATTTACTGAGCAAAACCCATTGGAAGGAAACATCATCAGCGAATAAAAACTTATATATAACTTACAAGTCAAATAGACATTTTCATAATGCTTTTGTGTCCTTCTTGTCTTAGACATAACTTTCAGCCACCAACATCTCAGACTGTTTGCATACTTATTCTGAGCAAACTCCAGCTGTATATAACCACACTAACAACAAAGGACCACTTCAGACACTAATGATGGAGCAGACAGAGGTCTAATTTCCTCAAATGAGCTGTTGACCTATTTTAGAAGACTCTGCCTCCACTGACAGATGTTAAAAATAGATAACAGTGAAAAATTGGTTGGTCAAAATGTCTTCAAATCCAAAATCATTCTGAAAAAATCAACTTTCCAAACAAGCAATGCAAAACAAAAGCATTTATTAAGACTTACACGAAACTGCAACGCAATTTAGTTTAGACTTCAGACTGAAACACATATAGATGCAGGGTAGAGAAACTCACAGGAAAGTTGTAGGCACAGTTCCTGCGCACCAGGGCGTATTTGTTCTCCAGCTCCAATGGATAAGTCTGGCTCTCACAATGCCCATTTTCATGCTGCAATCCCAGACAGCACAGCTTCTTATAAAACTCCAGAAACCAGAGGTGCTGCTCGTCAGTAAAAGACTCTGTTCAAATGAGAGATACAAAGATCCATGTGACTCATAGACAATAATGCTAAAACATTTCAGAAAGATGTAAAAAGGAAGCGGACAGTCACCTGAGAGCCCGTGACAAAGCTTTCCATACTGGAAGGACAAGGAGGCCAGCACTGCCTCATCCCCTTTGAAGCATTTTTCACAGAATGCCTTCACCAAGGGAAATATGACACAAGTCCTGTCATCTATGAAAACATGGTGACAGAAAAGAGGGGAGGGTGAGAAGATGACCGAGAAAGAGTGTGAGACAAGTTTCAACATCTTTTCACAAATGAGCCACATGCCAGTATCTGGATCAGATGTCCAAGCATAAAAAATAAAACACTCAAGGTATGGAAATAAAAAGAAGCAGTGTCTGATGATATGAGCAGGTACGCAGCATGTGTTTCAAACAGTACTCTGTGAAATAATAGGAAGTCCAAATGTTTTCACACCTCTGTTTCTCTGTAATTTAACTGCATTTCAGATTGTCAGACATCCACAGCAGAAGAGCTGATATTTACATAGGTAATATTCCTTAAAGCAAGACACTACATAGATATCACCATACCTCCCCAGTTGATTACTCACATTACATATTACAAGTTTTCTGAAATCTTACATTTGGATATGCAAACGAGGCATTATTTAATGTAATACACATTAATCTCCATACAATTCCAAAACAGAAATATGAACATTGGTTAAAGCCAGATTTAAAATTCATGTTCCATTTGGTCATTCAGAAGATCTTTTTATCACTCCATTAATCAGAAAATACTCTCAGCAGTGTTTAAATATGTATTGTAATTAAAATCTACTGAAACAAATAGATAAAGTTGAATAAAATAAACATTTAAATGTGTATTTTGGATGTTTTCTTTGAAAATTGTTTTTTTTTTTTTAATCTTCAATCAAAATCTGAACATTTACTTCTGCTCTGGAATGGGATTCCTTTTCAAGACGAGGAGTGCAAACGTAAAACCATGCCCTCTATTCAATATTCTGCTTCAGATGGAAATACGTCACTACAATGAAATAAAGTCGGCAGCAGCATCCGGTTCATGCAGACTTTAATGGTTGTCATTTTTGTTTTAATAAAAAACTAACATGAGAATCCAATTAAATCAATAAACACAGTGAGAGGCTTACCACTGTCAAACATTTCTAAGAGGCTGACGATGGTGTCGAAAGCTGCCAGTCTCACAATACTGGCTTCATCATGGGCCAGCTCAACCAGTTCTGGGAGCACTTCAACCTTTGTGTGGTCCACCCTGGGAAAGAGCAAATATAGACAAACTTGTCTTATGATCCATACTGATACTGTACGCATAAATGTTTAGGGGGAGATGTCATTTCTAACAGAATATCCCAAAGTGCTTAAGGTTAAGCATCAGTCCAGCACATAGTGAAAAACTTGCATCCCTTGGTTTAAATATGTGGGAGAAAATGTCTCACACTCAAATCAAGTGGCAAAAACAAATACTCATAAACTAAAAAATTCATATAAAAACAAACACTACATGTTTTTTGTTTACTATTTAAATGATACAATATACTCTGTTTTTCTATCTAATGTCTGCCAGTCAAGTTTTCGAATTACCTTCCATAAGCATTAAGGGACCCCTTTATAACACCAAAAAAATACAATTGGGAGAGGTCAATAAAGCTATAATACTGGAAACATGAAACTAGTTAAATGAAAGTTTAAATTGGTGTATAAAATTTCCTGCTCATGTCATCAAATTTTATTTTTAATGCGTTTTCACAGAGTTGCTCATTATCAGGCTCATCGTGGGAGGCAGGGGAGGCACAGCATCCCCAAAATTTTGAGGTGAAAATGGGAGGAGGTTAATAAAATGTTAATAAGGTTAATAATTAATTAATGTTAATAAAATTCAGAATTCATTTCAGTTCATGTCTCAAAATGTCTATTTTTTGTTTGTAATTTCACAGCTGTTATAGCATAACATGTTACTGTAATACCCCCCAAGAACTTTGATACAATTCGAATCCTACTACTCTTCCATATAGGATCAAGTCATTTAGATTTGGCAGCATTAGATATTCAAATAACAAAATGTTCTTTTTAACAAAAGCTCTGCTTCATGTCTTATTTACCCTATTCCCCTGGTGATGTTCTCCAGCTGGCGGCACATGCAGGCGCGCACCTCGTACTCTACATCCTGGCATAATGACCTGATCAGTGGCAAAAGGTCTTTCTTCACTCTGCAGAGAGAAGGCATGGTAGACATTTTAAGTCAGCAAATGAACAACACGTAGTGTATTTTAAGACTCTTCAACATAAAACATTACATAGAAAATTATTCTATATTAGGAATATCATATAATACGTTGTTCTTGTACTCTTAATTGATTGGTTAAGTGGCATTTCCACTGTAGAACTCACACTGATGACTCAAACTTGCCAACAACCTTTCCTAAGATTCGACAGCTGGCCAGACGTGCTGGGACAGACTGGGAGAGCTGATGTTTCGATAATAGAGGACTCAGAATCTGTGCAAACAGTCAATCAAAGCAAATCAAATTTTAATTCACACTAAAATCACATTTCTATGTCATATCATATTTCTGACATACAGAAATACTGCAGCTGTCATTACCTCTTGCCTGATGGTATCCTTTGGTAAAGCATCAATTGCTGACAGCAACGTTTCCAGCCAAGCATTGCTGACCACTATTAAAATAAAGATATAGTAGATATTGTAGTTGACATGCAGAAATGTGCATATTTCACTCTGGCATGCACTACCATTCAAAATCTTGGGGTCTGTAAAATTAAAAAACAATTTTAAGCAAATGTTACCTTATTCAAGGTTGCATTTATTTGATCAACAGTAACTGTAGTATTGTGAAATATTATTACAATTTAAAATAACCCTTTTATATTTTACAATAAAGTTTTTTTTTTCCTGTAAAGGCACAGCTGAATTTTCGGCAGCCATTAATCCAGTCTTCAGTGTCACATGATTCTTCAGAAATCATTTTGATATGCTAATTTGGTGGCTTTTGTGAAAACCATGATATATTTTTTAAGGATTCTTTGATAAACAGAAAATAAGATCTTACATAACATTATGTCTTTACAATCACATTTAATCAATTTAATGCATCCTTGCTGAATAAACCCCCAAAAAGGACCATACTGACCCCATATTTTTGAACAGTAGTGTTTGTTAAATTGTATTTCGTTCACAAGACTGCAAATAATAAGGAATCATCAAATGTATTGTATATACTTATATATCAAAAAATGGTAACCTGTGTCCCTGTGGTCGAGATTTAGGAGAACTATCTGCAAGATTGAGTGGGTGTGTGTCTGGATGAGGGACAATGTCATCTTGGAGAAACGGTCAGGAAAGATCCTGCTGCAGCGAGCTGCATATCCGCCCCAGCTACATGGAGCACTTCCTGTTGAGTTAGAAAAAGGAGCTCTGTATTATCATTCACAAACGGCACGTACCAAGAAATCATAGAAAGAACTCAACAACAAAAAGCAATAAATGAAATGTTTTGCCTACCCTGACTTTTGGCACCACCCTGCGAAAGGTCTCTGCTGGGTTCTGACGCACCAGGATTGGCAGGTTGATGATCACGCTGGGCCCCGCTGGACATCCTCACCAGAACTGAACGATATAGATATATGGTGGTGGATTTAAATTACAGGGTTGTAGTTCTGCTCTATTTCAGAAGTCTGAAATTGATCTTATGTACAACATTCATGCACCACATTTACATTGTCTCCTGAAGACATGCACTTGTTCATTTATGGGATTCCACAATCCTAGCTGATACTGAATTCAACAAAAAGTCATGTAACAAATAATCATGACCAATGTATTTCTGTTTTGTTCTCAAAAATAACACATTTATAAGATATTTTACCCTATAGAACAATAAGTAGCTATGGTGACCGAGAACTGTTTTTATTCACAAGTGGGCGGAGACTCCTTGCTGACTGTATGAATAAGGAAATTAGAGAACATTAATTTGATTTATAGGACAATGATGAACCAATCCCAATCTTGTGTTGTCTTGTTTTATTGCAAGTGTGTTACAGTAGGCTTCTTTGAACTACAGTAGTTCACGCTTGTTTGCATTTGTTCAGAAAGCACTTCTTTCCTATTCTAGCAGACGATGCTCTGAGTTGAATGCTTGTCATCTGTTGATCTCTTATGTGAAGCCAAAGCACTTTTTGTAAGTTGTTCTCTGTATAAGAGTTCCTGCTAAATGCCTTCTATAAATAGTTTAAATGCCAGTGAAATACTGTTGTGCACAGCATTGATGCTGCACTAAGTTTTTGCATTATCTTGTCTCTAAGAGACAGA